>NW_023270680.1:1313802-1514358 GCF_011800145.1 Mirounga leonina
CGGCGGGCGGGCGGGGGGTCGCGGCCCCGCCGGCCGCCCCTCCCCCGCGCGGGCCGCGTCAGGCCGGGCGGCCGCGGCGAAGTTTTGACAGCTGCTCCAGTTGTTGTTGTGGGTTCCGGGCTGCGCGAGCGCCGGCCCCTCAGCGCCCGCGCCCGCCCTCCCGGGCCGGGGAGGAGGAAGTTTTGCGGGTGTGCGTGTGCCACACACAGACACACACACACGACCGTGGCCGTCGCGCGAGGGCCGCGCCGGGTCTCCCCCGGGCGCCCCGCACCACAGACCTCTCAAACTCGCCGCCGTCTCGCCCACACACGGCCGCCGCGACGCCCCCGCCCCCTCCCCCACTCCTCGGCCCCACCGCCCCCCGCGCGCCGCCGCTGCCACTCACAGGGCTCGCTCCGCGCATGCGCCGCCCGCGGACGCGCCGCCGCCGCTGACCTCACCGCCCCTCCCCCGCCCCCGCTCCCTCCGCCCGCCTCCCCCCGCCCTTGCCCTCCCCTTCTCTGACGCGGCCGCCCGGGCTGCGCCGCGACTCCGGCTCCGGCTCCGGCTCCGGCTCCGGCTCCGGCTCGGGCTCCGGCTCCGGCTGGGGAGAGCGCCAAGCTGCGGATACGGCGATCCGGGATCGGGGTCCAGGGAATGCGCGGCGCGCGCCGGGGGAAGGGGAGGGCCGCGGCGGCGCTCCGACTGCGCCCGGGCTGCCCGCGAGCCGGCCGCCGCGGAGCCCTCTCGGGGCCCCCCCACCCCGGGCGCCGCCGCGCCGCCCCCGCGCGCCCACCGGGCCTGCGGCCGGAGGGACCGAGCCCGCGGGCGCTCCAGCAGCTCTCGCGGACGCGGAGTGCGCTGCGCCCTCGCTGCGATCCGATTCCAGGGAGAGTTTCGTTATCATAACGTCATTTAAAAAATGGGCCAGGAAGGGCTTATAGAGCTGTCAGACAAAAAGAATGGTGACATTTTGAGGAACAAAACGCCGAAAGACACAACACACCAAAGAAGCCCCCAACTTGATTTTGACGGGCAGTGCGTTGGGATGCCCAGAAATGCAAGTGTTTCCGAGCCACCCCACGATACGTTAAAATGGTAAAGGAAAAATGGGGCTAGAATGGGAAATGGGCACTTTCTCCGGAAGGACAGTCACACATGTGGACTTCTGGACTTTTTAGTCTGATGGGGAGGTGACTCTTCCGTGCTTTCCATTCACTACTGATGAGCGTGTGTGATATTAAGACCTATCAGCATCTGCAAAAGCACTAGGATAAATTCTCATGTAAGGAGCATGCCCTCCAGGCCGGACACACTGCGCACCTCTCCATTTTCACGACACAGTGCCAGGCTCATGCTGTATATTCTGGTTTCCCAGCTAGGTGGTTCACCTTCCATTTTTTCCAGTAGCCAGAACATAAACTTTGAATTGTGTTTCCTATTTGGGCAAAGTATACGCAGATTTCCAGAGTCTTTTCTGACTAAATGCAGCTCTTTGAAATGGCTGAAATGAAGGCCATAATAAGATAGTCATTTGAATTCCTACTGGGTTTAATCCCTGCTGGCTTGTTCAAGTTTACTAAATTTACAGCCACAGGAATTTTGAGATTGGGGAGAAGCTGACTTGGTAAATGCAAACTAAAAATTAAGTGTCTCTTAGAAATACAACATGTATATACCTAATGATAAATTTATAAAGCGGTATATTTAAAGTTTTTTTCATTACTCTTTAACATTTTTCATTTTTTTCCTGCACATTACACTTTCAAACATCAGATTACTGATCCAAATGTTTATCTGAGTTCATTACTGAAATTAGAGCAGTCATTTCCAACTCTGAGTTTCACATGCACAAAATTAAATATCAGGATAATTTATTTCAGTATACTTCTTCAGCACTTGGGAGAATTTAAGTGTCAGTATGGGCAAATTGCAAGTCACTCCTGCTGGAGAGAAGTTTTAAAAGGAAACAACTAGGGACTGAGAACAGAAAAGTGGGTAGAATGGATGAAAGGGTAAAAAATAGAGGTCTGTGCAGTGATGCTTCTGGAAAGAAAAGATGATGAAGGATAGTAAGCCCAGCCTTAAATCTCCATTCCTTCAGCTACTGTGAGCAGACAAGCAGTTGGGATCTGTTTAAATAGGATAGCAGCCTTGTCGGACTAAAGTTATCATGGGCAGAGCAAATAAAATATAACTCAGGATGCAAAGGAAGGATTCAAAGAATACCTGTTTAACATAAAGGTCTTCAAAGGTTTTTCCATGTCCATGATCCAAATTTTGTAGCTCTGAGACCACAATGGCAAAAATCCAGGAGTCATGTAGCTGAGGTTACTCAAAATTATAAAATCAGAAAGGCAAGAGTGTCTGGAAGCACCAAATGCAAAAAGAAAAAAATTTTTTTTTAAATCTACTTTTTAATAAGTACACATGTAGGCATTTTTAAAACATGGTAGATATGCACCAAAATGTTAACAGCAACCTATCTCTGAAGGGTTGGATTACAAGGGACTTTCACTTTCTATATTACATTTTTCTATAATGTTTGAATCTTTCAGAGCACATGCAGTATAACAAATATATATTAAATATTTAGAATGTGTTTTGGGGGTGAGGATTGTTATCTACACCAAAGAAAAAGCAACATCTCATAGAACTAAGCAAAACAAGAACCTCAAAGTGTCTAGCAAAAAAGTGATGATAAATAAAAATTCACAGTACAATACCCATTCTTACTAATTGGAGGCCTATAAATGTCATTGATACGGTCTTTATTTAGAGTTTGTCTGTTTTGCTTTGTTTTAGTGAATGTAAAATATAAGTCTCTCCCATAGGTTCACTAGCAATTGTCTTGTTTTGTTTTGTTTTGTTTTCCTGTAAAGTCTTAAACTCCTGAGTGTTTTTTAGGAACGAAACTTTTACAGTTATAGAGGACCACTGAAAACTTAAATTCTAGATCTTCTGATCTTTATGTTCATATTTTTACTGTTAAAGTTACACTTCAAAAATTTGCTGTCATAGGCTATCAATTTTTGTCCTTTTTCAGTGAAAAGGGGTTTTTAAAAGAATTTCAGGGGCACCTGGCTGGCTCAATCAGTAGAGCATATAACTCTTGATCTCAGGGCTGTGAGTTTGAGCCCCATGTTGGGTGTAGAGATTGCTTAAAAAATAAAAAAATAAAATTTTAAAAGAATGTCAGTCATTTAAAATTAGTTCATATTTAGTCCACAGTGTGTTTTTAGCTTTGAAAATTCTTATTGCGTTACATGAGTTATTTCAGTAATGCATACCATGTACCTGCTGGACAGAAAAATTAAAGGAAGAAACTGAGAAGTAATTAAACAGAACATTCACCTTTGAAAAAAATTTGTGTATGAGTGTGAGGCCTAAGTAGATGGTCTGCAGCACATTTCATATAGATAGGAATCTTGCCCTCTAGGGGTCTATGTTTTAAGCCTGGAACTACTTAGCAAGATAAACACAAAAAGGGCAAGCAGGCAACTGAAAAATAAACATGGGAAAACACACAAATAGAAAGATTAAATATTTACATCCATTGTGTACAAGACCATAGTTTTAATAGAAATGCATCTGGGGATATGGGGGGAAGGGCAGAGGTGGAGAAGTCAGCAGACAATTATGTCTATTTAGAAGAGGGATATAAAAACATTCTGCCAGCCAGTGTTATAAACTAGAAACCTACCCCAGCCTCCCCAGCCCCCCCCCCACCTCCCCCCACACACTCTTAGGTTCCTCTCCTTTATTGATAATACAAGATTACTATTACATTAGTTTCCCAGGGCTGCTGCAACAAACTACCACAAGCTAGGGGCTTAAAACAACAGAAATTTATTCTCTCACAGTTCTGGTAGCTAGAAATCCAAAATCAGGGGCACCTGGGTGGCTCAGTCGTTAAGCGTCTGCCTTCAGCTCAGGTCATAATCCCAGCGTTCTGGGATCAAGCCCCGCATCGGGCTCCCTGCTCCTCGGGAGGCCTGCTTCTCCCTCTCCCACTCCCCCTGCTTGTGTTCCTTCTCTCGCTGTGTCTCTCTCTGTCAAATAAATAAATAAAATCTTAAAAAAAAAAAAAAAAGTCCAAAATCAAGGTGTTGGCAGGACCGGTTCCTTGTGGTAGGCTCTAAGGAAGAATTTGTTCTATGCCTCTCCGCTTCTAGTAGTTGCCCACAATCCTTGGTGACCTTGGCTGCAGATGCTTCACTCCAATGGCCATCTTCCCTCTGTGCCCTCACATGATGTTCTCTGTGTATGTGTATCTTCTCTTCTTGTAAGGACACCAGTCATATTGGAATAAGAATCCACCCTACTATAGTATGACCTCATCTTAATTAATTGCATCTGCAACGATCTTATTTCCAAATAAGGTCACATTCTGAGGTTTGGGGAAGGATGTGTATGTTGGGGGGACAATATTCAACCCAATTTAGCTACCAAACAGCTTATATTGGTGCCTACCCATCTTAGCAAATAAAAGTTTCTATTGTTAGAAAAAGTGTATATAATGGGTTAACTGCATGCGATGTTTTCTGGGCACAAGATATTCACATTTAGGGATGCCTGGGTGGCTCAGTCGTTAAGCGTCTGCCTTCGGCTCTAGTCATGATCCCGGGGTCCTGGGATCGAGCCCCGCATTGGGTTCCCTGCTCGGCCGGAGGCCTGCTTCTCCCTCTCCCACTCCCCCTGCTTGTGTTGTCTCTCTCTCTGTCAAATAAAATCTTTAAAAAAAAAAAAAAAGATATTCACATTTATTTTACACCTAATCAATTTATCTGTAGGATAAATAAAATTAAAGTGAATTTAACAATGACAGTGTCCACATAGTAATAAGTAATAAGTAAAATTGCGATAGTAGTTCCTTGGTTAGTTTGATCTATGTAAAGGTAGGGCAAAAAATTTTGGTCCAAAATATACTGTTTGGGGCCTGTTTTCAGAATCAAAGACAATGATCAGATCCTCACTTTCCCCTGTGCTGTGAGGTGAAATGGACAAAGATACCACAACATAAAATTATGTACCTTTACAATGGAAATGGAACTCAAGAGTCCTACCCGTCACTCTTCACGTTGAAGTCTAAATTCCTTGGCATGGCCCCCTAAGCCTGCCACCCCCACAGCCAAAGTGTCCGTCCCCCCTTCCTGCCCCCCTTCCTCCTCACAGTGAGCTCCAGCCTTCAGAACTACCTTCGGTGGTCTACAAACTTTATTGGGCTGTCCCAACTCCCTTCCCTTCTCACATGGCCAATCCCTGCTTCTTTAGACCTCACTTCCATCCCTGACCACCGCTGTCCCCATAGCAGTGACTATGTGCGCCCCCCATGCTTCTACAACACCCCTGCTTTCCCCATCACAGCTCTCATGGTCTGGAATGTATTCCACCAGATGCCTTGTAGAGATGACTGCCATTGTCTGCCTTACTCATCTTTTATCTCTATGATTTAGCAGCAACTCAATAAATAGTTGTGGAAAAAGTGATATAAAAGGGAAAATATATGTGAAGTGTAAGAGAAAGAGCTAAGATATCCTTTACATGAGTGTTTATCCCCCCACCCCATACATCAGGAGTGTTTATTTTTAAAAAAGAAATTGTATGGTGATTAACATAACAATTAAAAAATAAATTAAATAAATAAAAATTGTATCTTTATAAACAATGTAAACATGCATACTTTGCTACATTTTGTGTCGATTGTTACATTTCACATTTCTATAAAGAAACCCGCTAGTCATCTTTGCCCCTATGCCCAACATTTATTATATGACACTCTTCTCAGGGTTATTGGCTTCCAGAAGCCGGGGCATGGAGGTTCACACCTGTTTCTAAAGGATTCTCCAAAATCAAAAAAAGGTCAAAATAGTTGTCCACAGTCTTCAGACAGCATAATACCTCCTTAGAAATATTTCTCCGCTTCACCATAATGTTGAGGGGGGAAATGATTACAGAATAACTTATATAATAATTATCATACAATCCACTTATGGAAAACTGTAGAAATCCATGACAATCTACTTATGAATATATGTGCAAGGTAACAATGTTCATCAAAACGCAAACAATGATTATCTCTGAGCTGGAATTCCAAATGACACTGGCTTTCTTTGTATTTTTCTTTTTAACTTTTATAATGAATAGCTATTATTTTTACAAAAGCAATCAAGCTGTTTTTCAAAGAAAAAGTTTGTTTCTCCAAAATTATCTCTATTTCAGCCTTAATTATATTTCACTCGCACGGATTTTTTTACTTTTCTTTCTTGCCATCATCTTGTCTGTGGAAATATTGTAACAATGCCCACCATACAATCATGACTCCTGACTGGTATAATCAGGTTCAGAGTTCTCCCCCACCCTCAGGGACAGCTGCTATTAAACAAAGTAAAAAGGGTTTTTCCAAATGAAAATGAATGGTATTGCTTGGTCTTTCCCCTACTCTTTTTTTTTTTTTTTTTAAGATTTTATTTATTTATTTGACAGAGAGAGAGACAGCGAGAGAGGGAACACAGGCAAGGAGAGTGTGAGAGGGAGAAGGGGGCTTCCGGTGGAGCAGGGAGCCCGATGCGGGGCTTGATTCCAGGACCCTGAGATCATGACCTGAGCGAAAGGCAGACGCTTAACGACTGAACCACCCAGGCGCCCCTCTTTCCCCTACTCTTAATAATCATAATCTTCGTCTCTTCCAGCTGGTGCTCTGCCTAATGCCTGCAGAAGTTGTATGCATGGGGTGCAAATCTCTTCCCCTCCCTGGTGTCCACGTTCCTGTCCCTTTGTATTCCTCATTCCATTGAACATAGTGGGTGCTCAATAAAGATTTATTAAACTAAAAAAGGAGCAATCATTACCCCAGTAGGCTGTATTTGAGGAAAGGAGGGAGTGAGAGAGCGAGGGAAGGAGGGCTACTGGAAGGAAGGAACTGAAATTCTGGGAGTTGAGGGTAAGACTGGGGGGGCCTAAATTCATTCCCTGTGGTTTTCTACCTTTCTCACCACTGGGAGGCTACTCACCTGCACTCAGCTGAAACATTTCTATTCGTTTTTTCTGTGGGCACTCAGCATCTTTCCCTCCCTTGTCTTGACCTGCCTTTGCCAGCTCGGTGACATCGTTGTCATTGGAAGGAGGAGCATCACACAACTGCAACCCGAAAGACAAACAGACCAATAAACACCGTAAAGAACCTGATGAACAGCACCAACGGAAAAGGTGGCCAAAGAGGACAGATAGCACAACCTAGCTAGTAGTGCATAGTCCCTCACAAGAAAGTAAAACAAAACCCTCCTTCCCACTCAAAAACTTCAACACACATCACGGGCGCCACAGCTTGGTCAGGAATTTGAAGTGGGTGGGTGTTTTCGCTTGATTTCCTCTCCACTGTCTCCAAAGTTTAAATGAGGCTCTGGGGCCCGGCGCGGACGCGTGTCCCCCCTCCGCCAGATGCCCGGGCCTGATTTGTGCCTGCCCGCAGGGCCTCCCAAACTCTAAGCATCCTTCTGTGACCTCATCCTCTGTCCCCTGGTTCCATGTGCCGCTCTGTGACTTCAACACGGTCAGGTCTGTTTCAGCTCCCCGAGCTTCAGAGGCCCCCAGAGCCCCGTGCCTTTCAGCTCAGTCTGGGGGGTGGTTGAGCGCCGAGCTCTCAGCAGATCATCCCTGCCCCCGATCCTGGAGCGCCCACTTCTCCAGATCCCAGAGGGGAGGGGGAGCGACGTTCGGCTCCTTTTCCCACTGCGCCCTTGAGAAGCGTCAAAGATCCGCTGCGGAGGCGCCCCCGCCCCGGCCCCCAGGGCGCCTCGGCCGGCGATGGCCCGCAGAGCCACCTCGGCGCCGCCGCAGCTGCCTGAGCGGCTGGCGCCCGGGCGGAGGCGGCGCCCGAGCAGCCCGGGCGCGCACGAGAGGCACCTGCTCGGCAGCGTGCCCGCGGCGCAGACCCTGGCCAGAGTCGTCCGGCCTTGCTACGGCCCCCACGGCCGGCAGAAGCTCCTGGTCACCGCCAGAGGAGCCACCGTGCTCACGGGCTACGCCGCGGCCATCCTCCGGGCGCTGGAGCTGGAGCACCCGGCCGCGCGGCTCCTGCGCGAAGCGGCCCACACGCAGGCGGAGAGCTGCGGCGACGGCGCGGCCTTCGTGGTTCTGCTGGCGGAAGCCCTGCTCCAGCAGGCCGAGCACCTGCTGCGCGCCGGCCTGCCCCGCTCGCAGCTGCGCCAGGCCTACGCCGCGGCGGCCGCGGAGACCCTGGCCCTGCTGCCCTCCCTGTCCGTCCGCTCCCTGGGGCCTCTGCAAGATCCCTTTTGGGCCCTCTACTCGGTGATGAACACCCACGCCGCGGCCCAGATGGACAGCTTGACCAAGCTGGTGGCCCACGCGTGCTGGGCCACCAAGGAGCTGGACGGCGGCTTCCGCCGCGAGCGCGTGGGGGTGTGCACCCTGCGAGGGGGGAGGCTGGAGGACTCGTGCCTGCTCCCGGGGCTGGCCCTGGGTGCGAACCCCTGCGGGCGGGTGATCACGGTGCTGACCGGCGCCAGGGTGGCTCTCTTTGTCTGCGCCTTTGGTCCTGCCAGCCCAAATGCGCCGGCAACGGCCCGCCTCTCTAGTCCTGACGACCTAACTAAATTCAGGACAGGAAATGAACAGTTGATAGAAAAGCAAGTAACCCAACTGGTAGCTGCAGGTATTAATGTGGTGGTGGTAAGGGGGGACATCGATGAGAATACACTGACGCAGGCTGATAAGTACGGCATCATGGTGATTCAAGCTAGGTGCCGGAGGGACATGGTCCGCTTGAGTGAGGTATTGGGCACACCTTTGATGCCATATCTGCTTCCTCCCCTGAAGCCAGGAAAGTGCCAGAGGGTATACCTGCAGGAGCTGGGGGAAGGTTCGACTGTAGTATTTGAATGGGAATGTTCAAGTACCCCTGCCCTCACCTTGGTCCTCAGGGGGGCCACCGCTGAGGGGCTAAAGGGTGCAGAGCAGGCTGTCTACCATGGCATTGATGCCTATTTCCAGTTGTGTCAGGATCCCAGACTGCTCCCCGGAGCGGGGGCCACAGAGATGGCTCTGGCAAAAATACTCTCAGAAAAAGGAAGCAAATTGGAAGGGCCCAATGGCCCAGCCTTCCTAGCATTTGCACAGGCCCTTCAGTCTCTTCCCGAAACCCTTGCAGAGAATGCAGGCTTGGTGGTCTCAGAGGTCATGGCAGAGATGAGCGGTGCCCACCAAGCTGGGAACTTCCTGGTAGGCGTGGGGGCTGAGGGGATAATAAACGTGGCCGAGGAAGAGGTGTGGGACACCCTGGCAGCCAAAGCCCAAGGACTTGGAGTGGTAGCTGATGTGGTTCTCCAGCTCGTGAGTGTAGATGAAATCATAGTGGCCAAGAAAAGTCCCATGAGTCAAGAGGACCTGAATCCTCTTCCTAAGAAGGCAAGGGAACACCCATCTCCTGTGAAGAAATCAACTCCTTGAACATCCTCAATAAAATGGGGATTGCCAAGGGAAGCAAAATCCCCCCCCCCCCCCCCCGCAAAAAAGAATGTTTGCTGGGTTTATTCCCTCCATGTTTGGTACTGTCCAGACTCCGTTTCTTTAGATAAGAATAGCAGAAAGGACCACAAGATAAAAGTCCTTTTCACTGATTTATCTCGTTTCAGATTCTTGACTTTTTTCATTTCCTGTTTCTCTCCATCATATTCTGTTCCTTTCCTCCAATAAGAGCAGGATTCAATTCTATTAAAGATTTTTAAATTGAGTACCTGGGCTTTGGGGATGAAAAAAAAAAAAAAGTACAGGAATCTCTTTCCAACTGCTTGAGTTATCCCCACGCGATATCCTAATAAATGGGAATTTCTGTCTAGATGTCACGCTAGCAATCTGAGAACGTCAGTTCCAGCTCACAGGAGCGGCTGCACATTCCTGTTGTGATTATTTGGGAAAAGAAGGGAATGTTACTTTAAGGCAGAGGAGGAGGAGAAAAGAAGGAGAAAGAGGCGAAGGGAAAATGATCCGGCAGGCAGAAATAAAATCAAATAAATTCTTGGCATGGATAATGAAATAACACACACCTTAGAAGTGCACTAAGGTTGTTGTGCAAGGGAGGAGAACTGGGGAGCACCTGGCACCAGGGTATCCCCGGTAGGGCTAGGATTAGGGGTGGATACCCCTGGGCACTGAAGAGGGAGTTCGAGTAGAGCTGGGAGCAAAGCAGCACATTATTACCCAAAGCCTTTTCCACTTTAACCATCCAAGTTATTCTGCCTCTGGGAAAAGAGCAGAACCTAGGGACAGCATCCAGGTGATGGGAAGCTGCAATCTCTTACAATCATTAAAAAAAAAAAGAAAAAATGCTTTAAGTATCTGGCAAGAGAACCAGACTCAAGAAACAAATGTCTTACAGTGGGCATATTAGCTTCAACAAAGCAAAACAAATGTACAAAGATTCCTTTAAAACTTGGAAGAAGTGAAATCCTGAAAAGCTGTTAGTGAACAAAAGATGGGAAATGGAAATGTATAGAGTCATACTCATTATTTCTCATTTAAGATATATAAAACATCCTTGATGTGTCTTTCCTTGTTTTGTCTCCATTGTTATATTTTAGTGAATATAACTGCTTTCATATTCCCCCCTGCCCTCAAGTTCTGTATCGTTCTCATAGTCTCAAATTCCATAACAGTGATGATGATAGAAATAGCTAATATTTTAAAGCAGTTCAAACACACTTTATATACATTTTATATAGTCATCAAAACAAACTTATAAGAAAGGAGCTTGGTTAACTCACAGTTGCAGGAGCTTCAAAAAAAAAGTAATTGACCAAAGTCACATAGTAAATAGAAGAGGAAAATCCATTCTCTTATTTGTTGTTTTATCACCCCAATCTTACATTCCTCAATTGTGATGTTTTCAGAGATATAACCCCTATGATTACAAAGAAAGTGTGTCTCAAAGGCCTTTTGAAAATTTACAATGTGTTTTTTAAATCAGACAAAAAGCCTTGTTTATTTTATATATATGTATATATAAAAGACGGCTCTTGCTCACAGAGAACATTTTAGTTATATATCCAAGACATATGTAATCCAAACAATGTAAGATCATGTATTTTAAAAGTCCTAAGTTTGATATATGGGGGATTTTTTGATAATCTATTTAGGGAGAAATCATATTGCAGCATTAACATCTCCTTTGCCCCTGCACAGACAGACAGACATACACACACACACATACACCATTTGTATACATGTAAATACAAGTTAAAATGATCGAGGATAGTCTTACAAGGGACAAAGAAAGGGATAGCAGACACAAATTCAACTGGCATATGCTGAGAACTCTGAAGGTAAAAACACCTGACCCAGACTTGAAGCTTGAGGAGACAGAATTCAGGCATCTTATGGGATGTGCCGGGGGAGGGCCTGGAGCTCGCACTGCTCAGGCTCCTGAACCGCCTTGGTTCCCATCTATCCCAAGACTGGTGGGTCAGCTCTTCAATTCTGTGAACTGCCAAATATCCTTCAGATCAGTCTCCTTGAGTGAGCCAGACTTGCTCTCCCCTTCTTGTACCTGAAAAAGCATTAGCAGCTCTAGAAGGGAAGGAAACATCAAAGGACAGTGAAGGTGACCACGGGGGCAGCTGGTAGACCGGGCTTAGGGAAGAGGAGCAGAATGGGGAGTTCGCTGTTAGCTCAAAGTGCTTCGGTTGAGGACACCTCCTTCTCTCCAGCCCGCCTCCTGAGCTCTTGCTGCCCAAAGTGTGATCCCTGAACCAGGAACAGATCACCAATGTGGAAGCTCAGCCCTAACCCCCACTCCCCAGACCTACTATGTTAGAATCTGCACTTTAACATGAGCCCCAAGGGATGGGGTGCATATTAAAGTTTGGGAAGCACTGATTTAAGCAATGACCCAGATTAGTTCTAGCTTGATTATGCTTAGAGTATCTTCTTAATATCTTTATGTTCTGTTTAAGGATTAAAATATATGACTCTACAAGTTTGGGCGCCTGGGTGGCTCAGTTGGTTGGGCGACTGCCTTCGGCTCAGGTCATGATCCTGGAGTCCCTGGATCGAGTCCCGCATCGGGCTCCCTGCTCGGCAGGGAGTCTGCTTCTCCCTCTGACCCTCCCCCGTCTCATGTACTCGCTCTCTCTCATTCTCTCTCTCTCAAATAAATAAAATCTTAAAAAAAAAAAAAAAAAAAAAAAAATATATATATATATATATATATATATATATATGACTCTACAAGTTTCTTTTCTCCTGCTGACTTTGGAGAAGTTCACCAGCATTTGACCTCAGTTTTACTGGATCCAATCCTGCTTCCAGGGTTACAAGATCAAGGGTCTCAGGTTTTCCAAAGGCCCACAAAGTTGGCTACATATTTCTCTTCCACGATGGGCTTCTCTTCAACTCCAGCAGCAGCTGAATTTCAGAAACAACACGTCCTGTCGCACATTCCTTATGGAACTTGCTCCTGGTGTACTTGTCTGTTCTTCCATCCCCAATCCCTTCCAGTTTAGCAACATTGTTTTATGGGACTCTGGGTTGACCCGGCAAACAGACAGCAAAGAAACAAGACCCAGAGAAAATGGGAAAGGAGGGCGCCTGGGTGGCTCAGTCGTTAAGCGTCTGCCTTCAGCTCAGGTCATGATCCCAGGGTTCTGGGATCGAGCCCGCATCGGGCTCCCTGCTCCACGGGAAGCCTGCTTCTCCCTCTCCCACTCCCCCTGCTTGTGTTCCTGCTCTCACTATGTCTCTCTCTGTCAAATAAATAAATAAAATCTTTAAAAAAAAAAAAAAAAGAAAATAGGAAAGGAAAACGAGAACTCTGAGTCCTGGGGAATGAGAGACATGAGTGCCTAGGTTGGGGCAGTGGAGGCTAGGGGGCTGAGTCATGAGAAATGTTCCATCCATTTGGGCACTAGAGAGCACAGACCCAAGATTGGAACCTACAAAAATACTGGAGTCCTAAAGAAAAAAAAAAAAAAAAAGGCCATTGATCCCAAACTGCGAAAAGAAGATCAAAACAACAGGAAAGTGTTGCTAGTAGTTTGTTTCACTCCTTTGTCTGTATTAACCTCTTCCCAAGAGTCCCTTCTGAAGACAGCCCTATGACAGGAACTCTACCTTCTTGGCCTACAAGTCTGAGGTCGCTTAAGTGCAGAAGCCAAGAGAGAGAGAAAGGTAAGATTAAAGAGAAAAAACCCAAAAACACCAAAACTGGGACATCTAAATGGGAAGAAAAGAGAATATGAAAGCTCAGGGACCCAACAATTTCATTTGTAAATAAGCAAAACTAGGGTTTTTTATGTTTTTTTTAAGATTTATTTATTTATTTGAGAGAGAGCACATGCACAGGTGGGAGGGGCAGAGAGAGAGGGAGAGAGAATCCCAAGGAGATTCCATGCTGAGTGCAGAGCCTTACATGGGGCTCCATCCCAGTATCTCGAGATCATGATCCGAGCCAAACCCAAAGCTGGTTGCTTAACCAACCGCACCACCGAGGCGCCCCCTAAGCAAAACTAGTTTTAAGATTTGCTTGGACCCTATCAGCTGGACTGATGTAAATTGCACATGTTCACACCCCCAGACCACTTCCATTTCTGCTTGAGCCTTTCTGGAACAGGGACCAATGGCTGATGACCCTTCACCGTGAATGTGAGGGTTGTGAGTGACACTGTTAAGAATTAACTGATGGGCTACTTCCTGCTGTGATATACAGAAAAATCTCCCTCATACTCAGTTACCTGATTAAGATAACTATGCCAGGGAAAATTGTCCTTGTAGTGCTAAAATGTTGAAACCTGCAGTAGGCACGGATCTCAGAATGTCTGATTCCAAAAGTAGCTCACTTTTCTCCCACAACATCAACCCCCCCCTTCATATACTATAGATCCCCTTCCTAACTGGGGAGGGAGAGGATGAGGCTGGGTGGGAATGAGGGAAATGTTGGCAAGATGTCTAAGGGTCTCACCTCCCAATGGGTTCTAAGGATTGAAAAACGAGGGACAGGACAATAGAATCTCCAGGACAGTTTGGGGGTCTGAGAACAGAGGAGAGTCTCTGCTTCCAATCAGGAACTCTGGAGCCCCAGAGGAGTTGTGTGTGCCAATGGGATAGAGCAAAAATGCCTGTAGGTGGTGGCAGGAAGAAAGGGCAAGAGAATCTGAGAGCAGTCAGGTTTCCCTGTGCCCCAAGAAGGAGATGAAGAACTGACATGGTTGAGGTCTGGACTGACCGAGGAGAAATGTGAGGGGACTAAATTTACCTGGAATTAACTAGATTAATTATTCTACCATTAGGTAGAAAACAAGCTGGAAAAGAAGTATTAAAATCTTTTAATTACAGAAAGACATGCTTTCTATACATTGAGTTCAGGGCTTGAAAATTCAAACTCTCTACAAATGTAAAGACTGAGTAAGGAATTCAGACACTGTCCTGCATGCATTACCAAGGGAACTGGATGTTGGTTATTGCAGAGCTAAGTAAGAGAGACTAGATGCTGGTTAGCAAAACAATGCGAATCTTTCTGTAATGCGGCACATATTCAAGATGCGGTTTTATTCATTTTACAGTTTTTTTAAAAATGGCTCTCTACAGATGCACCACAGCTTCGGTAGCGAGGGTAGCTCCCGCCAGGTCTGAGTGTCGCCAGCCCCTCCCCCAGGAGACCGTTGCACTTGGCCGCCCCCTGCTCCTCGGTAACCATGTGCCACCGAAAGGCCGTGATCAAAAACGCTGATATGTCGGAGATGCGACAGGACTCGGTGGAGTGTGCGACTCAGGCGTTGGAGAAATGTAACGTAGAGAAGGACATCGCAGCCCAAATTAAAAAGGAGTTTGATAAGAAGTACAACCCCACCTGGCACTGCATCGTGGGGAGGCACTTCGGTAGTTATGTGACACATGAAACCAAACACTTCATCTACTTCTGCCTGGGCCAAGTGGCCATTCTTCTGTTCAAATCTGGTTAAAAGCATGGACTATTCACACACCTAGTGATCATCCAAAATCAAGGACTGCAGCCTAAATTCCAATAGCAGAGACTGAATTCTTCAGCCTTGCTTAGGGGAACACCTCGATCTTTGAACCTTTATTGTGTTGTTTTGTACAGGGCAGTCTCTGTACAAATTTGTTGTGGTTATAAAACAATTAGTAAAACAGCTTACATTTGTATTTATTTTCTATTCCATACCTCTACCCCATGTTTCTTCTCCTCAAAATCCATTCCTTTCAAAATAAATCTGTTGGAGAAAAAAAAATGGCTCTTGACAAGTTTTCTTTTAACTCACTGAAGGCATCAGAAATGAAAAGTGGATCCCAGTGAGTTTAGGGAAGACAGCCTTTCTAAACTTTACTGAACTCACAATGAAAAACATTTTCAGGGGTGCCTGGGTGGCTCAGTCGATTAAGCGGCTGCCTTTCGCTCAGGTCATGATCCCAAGGTCCTGGGATCGAGTCCCCCATTGGGCTCCCGGCTCAGCAGGGAGTCTGCTTCTCCCTCTCCCTCTGCCACTCCCCCTGCTTGTGTGCTCTCTCTCTCAGACAAATAAATAAAATCTTAAAAAAAAAAAAAAAGATGTTTTCATATCCAGACTGTCGTTAATCTTTTTAAACATCTTAATACCTGTGTATTCTGACTCCTATGTCCAGACTTCAGAACCCCATCTTTGCAGAGGCCCCTACTCTGGGTGCTTACCGGAGCTTACTCTCTTGGGAGGCAACCAAGCTCTGGACAAGTTTTCCCCTCCAGAAAAGATGAGATCTGTCAGCCAATCTCAGTCTTTCCTGCATAGATGCAAAATATTACATGTTCACATTTCATTACTACATTTTTAAAAAGATTTTATTATTTATTTATTTGAGAGAGAGAGTGAGCAAGTGAACAAGGGTGAGGGGGAGAGGGAGAGAATCACCAGTCGATTCCACAATGAACACGGAGCCCTTCGCAGGACTCGATCTCACAACCATGAGATCATGACCCGAGCTGAAACCAAGAGTCTAGCGTTCAACTGACTGAATCACCCAGGCGCCCCCATTCCTGCATTTGTTTTGATAAAAAACCTGTTTCAATTTTTATTAATGTGATTTGTTTACAAAAGGTATAATAATCTATTGCAATATTGTTTCATGAGAAAAATAGTTTCCAAAGTTGCTTGTGATGTTTTTTACATTAGATTTTGAGAAGAATCTGCACATGCCTTAATTCCTGAAACTAAATAGAAAACATTTCAAAATATAATCAGATGTTATTGGAATTTAATTTTTTAAAAGATTTTATTTATTTGTCAGAGAGAGACAGATATCACAAGCAGGGGGCGCAGCAGGCAGAGGGAGAAGCAGGCTCTCCACTGAGCAAGGAGCCCAATGGGGAACTCGATCCCCCAGGACCCTGGGATCATGACCTGAGCCAAAGGCAGATGCTTAACTGACTAAGCCACCCAGGCGTCCCTGGAATTTAAATTTTTTTTTTAAATGGAGATGTATTTGACATATAACATTGTATTCATTTTAGGTATACAACATAATATTACAAATCTGTATCTATCTATGTATGGTAGAAATGTTTACCCTGGGTGCCTGGGTGGCTCAGTTGGTTAAGCGACTGCCTTCGGCTCAGGTCATGATCCTGGAGTCCCGGGATCGAGTCCCACGTCGGGCTCCCTGCTCAGCAGGGAGTCTGCCTCTCTCTCTGACCCTCCCCACTCTCATGCTCTCTATCTCATTCTCTCTCTCAAATAAATAAATAAAATCTTTAAAAAAAAAAAAAAAAAGAAATGTTTACCCTAATAAGTTAACATCCATTACCTCACAGTTACAATTTTTTTCATAGGACTTATGACTAGAACTAGATCTACTCCCTTAGCAATTTTTTTTTTTTTTTTTTTTTTTTTTTTAAGGGAGAGAGTGTGGAGGGGAGGAGTAGAAGGAGAGAGAATCTTAAGCAGGCTCCAGACCCAGCAAGGAGCCCAACACAGGGCTCAATCTCACCACCCTGAGATCATGACCTGAGCCAAAATCGAGCTGGACGCTTAACTGACTGAGCCACCCAGGCACTCCTCCCTTAGCAACTTTCAAAAACATAGCACAGTATTACTAACTGTAGTCACCATACTGTACATGACATCCCCAGGAGTTATTTATAAATGGAAGTTTGTACCTTTTAACCAACTTCACCCATTTCACCCACCCCTTTATCCCCTGCCATCCTCTGACAACCACCAATCTGTTCTATGTATGAGGTTTTTTGTTTTGTTTTTAAGATTCCACAAGTGAGATCATACGGTATTTGTCTATCTGACTTCACTTAGCGTAATGTTCTCAAGGTATATCAATGTTGCTGCAAAGGTAGAATTTCCTCTTTTTTTTTTGACTGAATAATATCCCATTCTATATGTTTATATTCATAACTATATATATTATTACATTTTCTTTATCCACTCATCCATCAATGGCCTTAAGTTGTTTTCATATCTTGGCTATTATAAACAATGCTGCAGTGAACATGGGGGTATAGATAGCTTTTTGAGATAGTGATTTCATTTTCTTTGCATAAATACCCAGAAGCTGAATTGCTGGATCAGATGGTAGTTCTATTTTTAATTTTTTTAAAAAAGATTTTATTGATTTATTTGACAGAGAGAGAAACCATGAGAGAAGAAACACAAGCAGGGGGAGTGGGAGAGGGAGAAGCAGGCTTCCTGCCAAGCAGGGAGCCTGATGTGGGGCTCGATCCCAGGACCCTGGGACCATGACCTGAGCCGAAGGCAGACGCTTAACAACTGAGCCACCCAGGCGCCCCTATTTTAAATTTTTTGAGGAACCTCCACAGTGTTTCCTATAGTGGCTGTGCCAATGTGCATTCTCACCAACAGTGCACAAGGGTTCTCTTTTTCTCTTCCACATCCTCGTCAACACTTGTAATTGTCTTTTTGATCACAGTCATTCTGACAGGTGAGGTGATAACTCACTGCGGTTTTGATTTGCATTTCCCTGACGATGAGTGAGGTTGAGCATCTTTTTATGTGTCTGTTGGCCATTTGTATGTCTTCTTCAGAGAAATGTCTATTCAGACTTATTCTTTATTCTGATTTTCTGGGGGGCTATTGAGTTGTAGGAGTTCTTTATTGAAATTTAAAGTCTTGGGGTGCCTCGGTGGCTCAGTCGGTTGGGTGTCTGCCTTCAGCTCAAACCATGATCCCACAGTTCTGGAATCCAGCCCTACATCAGGCTCCCTGCTCAGTCTGCTTCTCCCTCTGCCTCTGCCCCTCCCCGCACTGGTGCTCTTTCTCTCTGTCAAATAAATAAGTAAAATCTTTAAAAAAAAAAAAAAAGACATTTAAAGTCTTAATTCAGATGTCCCACATCACAGCATAAAGGTACCATCCATAGAGATTGGTATGCCAAAGCTACCGTCACAAGCTAAGCTTTCTGAGTTTTGCATACATTTTACTTTGTCCTATGATATGATACGGACTATGTAGATTTTTTTTTTTTTTTTTAAGAGCGAGCGAGTGAGCAGGAGGGAGAGGGAGAGAATCTGAAGCAGACTCCACACTGAGGGCAGAGTCCGACACAGAGCTTGATCCCAAGACCCGAAATCCTGACCTGAGCCGAAACCCAGCGACCCACGCTTAAACAACTGAACCACCCAGGCGCCCCAGCACGGTGTAGTAGGGAATGAGAACGTCGTTAATGATATAGAAATATTAATGTAAAAAATATTTAGTCAGAGAAAATATTCCTATTTTCCTTTTCATTACAGTTTACTTCATTTTCTATTATATTACAAATTCATTAGGTATAATTGCTTTCCTTCCCCCTTATTTTCTGTTTTTTCTCCATTGGTTCATTTCATCTACTTCTCACCCATTTCTTTATTTCTTTATTTCTATGCCTGTGGTTTCTACTTTTTTCATCAGCTTCTATTGGTCTCATTACAGTAATTAATCCTCTTTGCCTTTTATTCTAGAGTTGCTGTTTTTTGGGGTTTTTTTTAAATGAGGATATCAGGGCAGTTTTACTGATAACGGGCTACTCGACCAGGAGCTTGGGTGAGTGGGCGGGATGAGGCCCCACCCAGGCCTCCCGCTTCTCCGGCAGCTTCTTGCACAAGCCTTTACTCATCTCCTTAAACGCTTCGGAGGTGACTGTGGACAGGGTCAGCTCCTCATGTCCCGCGGACAGGCCACAGAAGTGGGAGTCTCTGGGAGAGGGTGCTTGTGTGCGTGAGAGTCGGCTTACGGGCCCAAGGCCCGGTGACCCAGGCGTCCTCTCCCTCTGGAAGGGCCCCGAGCTACCAGCCGCCGCAGTCAATCCCACCTGATGGTCTCGCACCTGGCTGGATCAGTCAGCGGAGCATGTGGCTCTTGATCTTGGGATTTTAAGTTCAAGCCCCCACACTGGGTAGAGAGATTACTTAAACATAAAATCTAGAAAAACATAACTACCCAGTAACAAGATTTCAATTTGGTCAACAGGTAAGGACTCTCAATTAGGCAAACTTGGCTAATATGGGACTGTAAAAATACCCCTTAGATCTCCTGCTGCAGGGAGGGCAACTGGCGAAGCCCCTCAGCTGCTGGTCTCTGAACCCAGCACCTCAATCCTGGGAAGGGAACATGGGCTCCCGCACTCTGGTCAGCCTGGCCAAAGCCATCTCTGAGCTACATTGCAGTCAGGGACCTTCCTACCCATTCTCCCTCCTCTGCCTCCCCTACCCAGGGCTCAGATCTCCCTGCCTTCTCCAAACCTCTCCCCTTTCTTCCCTCATAGATACTTCTTCCTATAAATCTCTTGCATGACAATCCTGTCTTGGCGTCTACTTTGTAGAGAACTGAAGTAACACAGAATGGTAAGCCATAAATACAAGATGACTCTGTGACAGATTGCCTCTTCCTTGCATTAGACTCGCCCTTCCAAGTGAGTGACTCTCCTCTTCTCAAAAGTCACTCAATGCTAGAGAACTTCAATTTATAACCAGCTACCACACCCTACCTCCACCTAAGAGCCGCTCCCCACACCACTCCCTAATTGGCATAGCTCAGGTTCCACCTGGACTGCAATCTGACACCTTCCCAACTACCAAACAAGTGTGTGAGCACGCACAACACCCCCGCCTCCACACACACACTTTCCTCTTTCCCGTGTGTTATTATTCATTTCCTGGAGTCAACGAAGCTTATCCTGAAGACCTTTCTCCTTTTACTAAGGCTTTATTACTAAATGAATAATAATTAAAACAGCCTTGCATAAGAATAGCATTTGTTACTTTCTCAAACCTTTCCTAGTAAACATTATCTCATTTGAGCCGCGTGGTAACTGTGACTATAGATAGGACTAGTATCATCAGCCCCACTTCACAGACGAAGAAACTGAGACACAGACTAACCTCTGTGGGCGTCAATTTCCAAGTCTGTCCAATGAAGACTTGAATCCTATGACCTCTGAGTCCTCGTCTCCTTTGAAAATGGTATTATTTTCATAATTTGTCTGAAATTGCAAAGCTAGTGGTTAGTGGTAGATTAGAGATATGAGATGAATGCCTTTTGGTGCCAGGCTAATTCTCCCACACCATGTTTTCTTTGCGGACAAGACCGGCTAACATTGATTAGCTGTCCCCATCTGCCATGCCCTGTGCTAATGACTTACAGGGGCACTGATGAATACCTGCTCATCATCCATTCTCCTCCTACCCATCTAAAAGTAGATTTCAGTTCCACACACACTTTTCAGGAGCTGACACCACCCCTGCTCTAAGAATATGCTCCTGTTCATTTAACCTGATCAACATTTTCTGTTCTCCAGGTGACAGTCACTGGTCTAGGGCTGGGCCCAGGCCCAAAAGGTCCAACCAGGGTGAACTGGAAGATTCTGGCCTGGATGCAGGAACGGAGGTGTACTCTCCCCTACCGGATATAAATCAGGAAGCACTGTCTTTATTGCTTCTGGCAGCCTTTCTATGGCCCCAAGGGGAAGCCACAGGATTCTTGCTTGGGCCAGTAGTTTTTAGCAGCTAAAATCTGAGATGTCTATATCCCTAAAACTGAACAATCAACACAGACAAAGACAGATGAGGTCATTGAGACCCAGAGAGTTACTAGACGTAGCCAGGCTCACATTGCATGTTTGGGGAGGTGAGGATTACATTTCAACTCTCCACCAATGGACCCAGGGTTCTCCTGGCCTCAGGAAGTACAGAAGGCACCCCAGTGCAGAGATTCTTGAGAAAAATCAGAGTTGTAGCTGCTGAACAGACCAAAGAAGTACGTTTGAAAGGGAGGAAGGAGAAACTAGAAGGGGCTTCCTTCTATTCTGCTTTCCTGCCTAAGACAGAAAGATGACAGGGCCCCAGCTGAGCTCAATGGTAACACTGAACCAGAAATCTTTCCCTTCCCCCACCTCAACCTTCTGTGAAGCAAAGAGCCTCTGGGACTGCCCCAAAGGAAGAAGGCGTTGCCTGCCAAGTATCTGCCTACCTGGGGTCAGGGTGAGGGCAAGGCAGTGAGGACATACTATGAACAGCTAGAAAAGAGATGGGCAAAAGGCCCTGTTTCTCACTCACCTTGTCAAAGAATAGCCAGAAATAAAGCACACACAAATTAAAGAAACACAAAACATTTACAAACAGAATACCTATTTTTCCAATTCTTGCTTACAAGGGTTGTGTACACAATTTTGGCAGAATCAGACATGGACAGTTTGGTTAGTCCATTTGATCACAGACAACAGCATTCATTTATTCATCAAGGATTTAAGTACCTACCTTATGTCCTAGAGATGTGCTCACATCCTAATGGTGGAGGACAGCTGAAGGGGAACAGACCATAACAAGTAAATAAACAAGATGATTTCAAACCCTGCTCATGCCCTACAGGAAATAACAGGGTGATTTTGTCAGTTGGGAGGGGCCATACTTGAGCTACGCTGTCAGAAATGTCTCCCTAGAGTGACACATGAGCTAAACCATGTGAGTCTGAAGAAAAGCTAATCTAGCCAAGTCAGGAGACAACAGCAAGTGCAAAGGCCCTATGGCAAAAAGTGCTTGGCAGAAAGGTGGGCAGTGTGCCTGGAGTGTTGTGAGCTCAAGCTGGAGAGGCAGCCAGGACCCCATAGGGCAGGGCCTTGGAGGACGAGGCCGGTGGGGGCTTTGTGCGGTGCCAATGCAGCTGGAAATACCAGTCTGCCATTCTTCTGTGTATATTAATGAGCCATGATGGACTCTCCCGATGGACCTCTGGTGTCTGACCTGGGTTGCAGTTTGAGATCTCCCACTTCAATGGCCTTGGGAAAGCTACTTGTTTCGTCATTTAAATAATCAAGGGTTTGAAGCCAAAAGACTTGTGTAGGGATTACTTCCAAATCTCAGCATTATCAATTTATCCTTAGAGTCAAAAGCGGACACTTACAAAACTAGCCCAAATTTTAGAAGAAACACAAAATTTAAATTGTTAGCAGAATAGTGCATGAACAATCGATGTGAGTACCCCCTGGGGAAAAACGTATTATACTGTCGGGATAATCAACGCTGTCACTGCAGTCTCACTCGGGCCCTTGTAAGAACTCAATCTCCATCCTGGGTCTGGGTGGATCTGGGAGTTCCGGCTCATTTTCCGTTTCGAAGACTCAAAGCAATACCACCTTAACACTGACATTCATCGCGTCGGCGCCAGCCCTCCGCCCCGGCGCACCGGACGGTTCCCCCGGGCCCGGTTCGCGGGCGGGGGAGGGGCTGGGAGGGAGCGGGCGTAACTGAGCAGTGGGGCGGGGAAAGGGACCCGCGCTGAAGGCCTGACAGATGGACACCGGGAGGAAACTTGGGGAAGACGTTGTCTGCCTCCTATTCGGGGAGAAAGGTGCAGCGAAGTGACGCCAAGAGGTGGAAAGGGGCAGGAGGCGAGCGAGTGGGCAGCGCAGGGCGCGGAGCCCCAGGAGTGGGCGGAGCAGCGGAGCGGGCGCGCCGCGGGGCTCCGCTCCCGGGGCGGCGGAGGGGAGGTAGGGAAGGCTGCGAGTGGAGAAGAGGCGAGGGACCCGAGCAGGACTCGGGAGGACGACGGACGCCGGCCACGGAGGACCGTGGACGGACGTCGCGCGCAGAGGCCCGCGGGGGCCGGCTCAGGAGGGGCCGCTGGGAGGGGGTGGGGCGCCGGGCGGGAGGCCAATGGGAGGGCGAGCCGGGACGGGGCGGGGCGGGGCGCCGGGCGGCTCGAGGCCAAAATTGGGGGGGGCGAGTAGAGGAGGGGGCGGGGCGCCAGTAGGCTTGAGGCCAATGGGGGGGCAGACAGAGGCAGGGGCGGGGCGCCGGTCGGCTTAAGGCCAATGGGGTTGAAGTAGAGGAGGGGCGGGGCGTCGGGCGGCTCAAGCCCAATGGAAACACGAGCTCGGGCAGGGGCGGTGTGCCAGGCGGCGAAAGGGCCAATGAGAGGCTGAGCCGGGGACGCGGGTGGCCGTGCGGCCCGACGCCTGGGGAGAGGGACCCGGAAGGCGGTGGGGGCGGGGAGCCGGGCTGACAACCTGTCAAATCCACTTTGGGGCGAACTAGGTCACGCGCCTCCCCGAGCCAGGGCGCCCCCGCCCTGCGAGGCCCGGCGGGTGGCCCGCGGGCCCGGCCCGGCTGCTTCCTCTTCCTGCTGGCGGTGGGGGCGGGGCGGGCGCCGGGACACCTGCCTCCCCGGCCCTGCGGCGGCCGCTCGTTCTCCCCCTGCTCGCAGTCGCTCCTCTGCCCGGGCTCCGCTTGGGACAGCCGGGCCCGCCGCGGCTCCGCAGTTGAAAACAGGGCCCGCCCGAGCGGCCCTGCAAAGTTGAGAACTCCCCACGCCGCTGCTCTCTCGCTGGGGACAGTGGCGCGGTCCCCGCGGGCCCGCGTTTGCGGAAGCCGTCTCCCGACGCACTACTTGGCGCGGAAGGAGCCGCGGGCGGACGGATCCGGCGCGCCGAACCTGGGGCCGTCCGGGGGGTAGGGTGGGCGGGAGGCTGCGGCGCGAGCCGGCTCCGCGGCGAGGTGCGCGCTGCAGCCCCGCGCCGCCCCCGCCGCCCCGCAGCAGCCCGGTCACCTGCCCCGCGGGGGGGGGGGGGGGGCAGGCGGCTGGCAGCGGGCGGGCCTGGGGTGGCGGGGCGGCGCTTTGTGTCTCGAGTGTAGCGGGTGGAAGGGGGAAGCCCTCCCGTCTGCCCGGCCCTCGTCGTCGTTCAGACACTTCTCCCTGCTTGAGCTCGGACACGTAGTTCTCGAATTGTTTCCAGGCGAATGAAAGGAAATAAAAGCCTCAATTGGAAGTCAGCACTATACAAGTCCCGGGGATTATAAATTTGCTCCAACATCACCATGTGGGATTTATGCCCTTGCACTTCTGCTTAGACCATACGTCCATTTCTCTTCAATATGGATCCTTAATAGAGCTGTATCCGCTTTTTTAAGGTCTTCAAAATGGATGTTGATGCAGTCTCTAATTACCAATACTTGCGCTAATGGATCGATTATGTTCTTCATTATTTCGCAATGCAGATTTACTTAGGACTTTTGCATTGAATGGACAGTAAATATAATGCTTTGTTTAATTTTTACTACTTGGCCATTCAAGTTATGTTAATTTCCCCCCAGAACTAGGTGATGCATTGTTTTAAGTAACAATGACCAACTCCTCCTCTACTCCCAGATCGGATAAAACCTAAGGGTAAAATGTAGATTAAAAACGCTAAAATTTGAACGCAAAATTTAAATTATTGACTTAGTAATTATTTGAAGTGTTTCTTTGCAATACTACAGTGAAATGGAACAAATAAAAACATTTCATTTTCATTCAAATATTGCTTTAAACAAATACAGTATTTAAATATATGCAAGCATTCTGCTTAAACATTTGCATGTGTCTATATGGAAAGCATTGTGCTCAAACGTTTTTATTACTTTACCAAATGCATATTTCATCAGTAAAATAATTTTATTTCCCTTGGAAGTCTAACTTTTAATTAAATGCATTTTAGCTACCACTTGGAGAAGAAAACAATTTACTGTATCATCTATGTACAGAGTATACAAATATTTTTTTACATTTATGAGAAACATGGTCATCAAGAAAAAACTGGATAAAGTAAAATGTTCTTTAAATTCAACATAAACAAGAGCTTACTCGTTAATTAGCCGTAGGATTATAATACTTGAACTACCGTATTTATTACTCTATAATACAGTATTACCAATAAAAGGTTGGGATAGATGTCCAACCTTTTTATATGAATTAAAATCGAACAAAGCAACAAAAGACCTTTTTTATGTTTTGTTATAGCGAATTCCTTACTGCCAGCTAATTTTCCAAATTGAGTAGTTCTCTATTTTGACCAGTTGGTAACCCAACAGTGTTAGAAGCTCTTAGCCCTTATTGGGGAGGTAAAAAAAGTAGTATCTTTTCTTATTACAGAAGTTTTGTTATCAATTCCCAGTGAAAGATATTTTCTTTTTTGTTATCCTTTTAATGCTAATTAATACTCACTGAAAAGACAATAAAACCACAAGTGGTTTTCTTCAACAAATAAACCACAAGATTGTTAGTAACAAAGTCAACACTCAAAACATAAGATTGAACTGCATATCTTCAGACAAAAATTGCATGCTGGAATTTAGCCAATATATATATTATATTAATAAGTAAAAATGGAGTTTTAAAATTTAAACAAAGTGCAATACTAAAACTATCATTTTGCTACTTTGGGGTCTATTTTCACTCTTTAACAAAGGGTTTAAAACTGTTCCTTAAAATGAGTGTTTTGAGATGCTAACTCCTTCCATTTCTCTAAATATGAAAATTAGAAACATTCTGCCTTAATTATTTCTTTTTTGTATCCCTTGCTAGGAAATTCTTTTGGAATAGATTTGGGAAATTAATTGGCTTTATAAATGGAGTTACTGTTTTGCCTAAACACTTCATGTATAATTCCTTACAGGAGGATTTTTCTAATTCACCAAAATGTCTTGGCACAATTTTATTTCTCAGATGGTATTACATTTCCTGGACTAGAAGAAAAGAGCAGGCAACCTCTTTACTTCTTTTGGGGAGGAGAGTGGGTGGTTTTACCCGAGGATAAAGACATCCTCATGGCAGCTCAGCCTATGTAATTGGAAATTCAGCTTGGACCAAAAGGGGTAAAAGATCTGTGAATGGGAAATAAATATGCCTTGAGTTAGAGGTTGCAAACCAGTGGTCCACAGATGTGTTTCTTTGCCTCTCACAATGTTTAGAAATTTTTAAATTCGTTTCCAAGATTTCAAAAATGGGAGACTTCAGATAAAAATATACAATTGTAGCTTCTCTTGAAAACGGACAGACATGGCTCATTTCTTGCCTGGTTACGTGGTTCTATAGCTGACTAGCTGCTGCCCCCTTTAGACGGGGTGTGCACTCTATACACTGGGCTCAATGCAATCATTTATTTCAGCCAGCTGGCCACTGGAGGAATCTGTGTTTGGGATACCTGCTCCAGGTTATATAAAACTGTGAAAGACTTCATCACAGAGAAGTGAGCTTAGGAAGAAGAGATGATCCTAAGTTTCTAAGTAAATATGACATACTCAGAAATAGAAAGTTATTGAAATTATAGATGGCAACTGGATGTATCCCATTATTTCTCTTATCAGTCCCTTGGCACAAGAAAAGGTGAAGTTGAATCAAAGAGAAAAAATGTTTTAATAAAGGAAAAAATGTTTTTGTGCTGTACTTCCAACTCGTAAAGGCATGCCTTGACTCAAATGAGTATCACTGGAAATCTTGGCTAATGGAACCTAGGAATAGTAGTCAACTGTGAAAGATTATGCAAGAGAGGATTCCCCAAAGGGCTACAGAATAACAGTGATGATGATGATGATGATGATGATGATGATGATGATGATGACAATGTCTTGACATTATTGAGCAATAACTGTGTGCTGGACATTGTTCCAAGTGCTCTCTGAACTATGTCTCATTGTTATATTTTACTTTCCAATTTGCTTCTACCCCACGTTCCTTTTCTTCTTGTAGCTACCCTGAACTTTCTAATACTCAGGCATGAGGTGAGTGCTATAATTTGCTGTACTTTAGGATGGCACTGACCTTTGGCCTTTACTGGTTCTGAGTGTCTGGATGTTTTTTCTTTGTGGCTTTTCCAGACTGTACCCCAAGCTTGTCCTCTCTTAGGCGTCTTCCTGTCACAGTCTGTGTGTCTTTTCCTACTGGCATCAGACTTCTCACCTCAGCAAGAAATATTCTTGGGCAGAGAATAGAGAGAATCAGCCAAGACTGAGGCAACAAATGTGGTAGGAAGAAAAAGAGAGATGAAAGAGAGAGAGGAGTAAGATCGATAGCAGTACAGACAGGGAAATGGAGATGGACACAGAGACAGCCACCTCCTGTCCTTCCCATCAACATCAACAAACTCAACAACAAAGCCCAATGAGAACAGCTGCACACTAGAAGTTTCCAAGTTTGTGTCCAGATGGATTATGTGTTTAATGATTGTTGGGAATGTGAAGTAGACCAATTCTGCAGTTACTTACATTCAGGTGGAGTTCAGATACATCTGAGGGAAGTTTAAATAAAACGTGTACCTTCATATGATAGAGTATTTATGAGTGGTTTTTTTTTTTTTTAAGATTTTATTTATTTGTCAGAGAGAGCACACAAGCAGGGGAAGCGGCAGGCAGAGGGAGAAGCAGGTCCCTGCTGAGCAAGGAGCCCGATGCAGGACTCAATCTGAGGACCTTGAGATCATGACCTGAGCCAAAGGCAGAAGCTTAGCTGACTGAGCCACCTAGGTGTCCCTGAGAGTTTTTTGGTTTTTCTGTAGATTTACTTATTTATTTGAGAGAGAGAGGGAGAGCGTGCACATGCACACATGTGAGTTGGGGAGGGGTAGAGGGAGAGGGAGAGAATCTCAAGCAGACTCCACACTGAGCACCAAGTGCAGAGCCTGATGAGGGGCTTGATCTCCTATCCCCAAGATCATGACCTGAGCCGAAACCAAGAGTCAGAGGCCTCAACTGGCTGAGCTACCCAGGCACCCCATGAGAGTTTTAATAAGATGGCTCAAGGGGCACCTGGGTAGCTCAGTGGGTTAAGCATCTGCCTTTGCTTCAGGTCATGATCTCAGGGTCTTGGGATCCAGCCCCACATCAGGCTCCCTGCTTTGCAGGGAGCCTAATTCTCTCTCTCCCTCTGCCTCTGCTGATCCCCCTGCTTGTGTGCTCTGTCTGTGAAATAAATAAAATCTTTAAAAAAAATAAGATGGCTCAATATCATACTAGATGAAGAAAAAGGCAAAATATACATATATATTTACATATATAAACATATTTAGGAGTTAAAATATTACTTTAGTTTTTAATTGGTTAAAGTATTATATGAATATATTTAAAAGGCTAGAGGAAAATATGGCAAAATCGTGGTGGTTCTGGATTTCCAAAAATGCTCTAGTGATCATAAAGTGCTTATATAATCCAAAGAAGATAAAATAATTAAGAACCGGGGGAAAAACTAAAAATCAAGCTGCGAATGTACATACTGAATTTTAGTTCTACGAAAGAAAAAAACTCTACTATAGCTACAGATTTTGCCACATCCAGATTTCAAAAATGTTTTCCAACGATCTCAAGGGGACCGGGCAAGAAAGGACGGACGGCTGAGCAGAGCCGACTCCCAGGGCTAGAAGAGTAACACAGAGTACTTGTCATGCTGATGCTACATCTGTGATAGCCGCTGTGAGCAGGGACGTATGGCACATACCATTGCCCCCTCCTGCCGCACCCAGAGCGTAGCGGTCCCCCATGTGCATTGAGGAAGGAGAAGTATACGACCCAGAGCATCGAAGAAGGTGCATTAGTTTTTTAGGGCTGCCAAAACAAAGTACCACAGATTGAGCGGCTTAAACAACAAAAATTTATTTTCTCAAAGTTCCAGTGGCTGGCAGTCTGGGATCAAGGTGTGTCCAGGGTTGGCTTCCTTTGGGGCCTCTCTGCTTGGCTTGTGATGGTCGTCTTTTTGCTGTGTCCTCACATGGTCTCTCCTCTGTCTTTGTGTCCTCATCTTCTCTTATAAGGATGCCAGTCATATTGGATTAGGATCCACCCTAATGACCTCATTTTAACTTAATTACTTCTTTAAAAACGCTAAATTGAAATATAGTCACATTCCCAGGCTCTGAGGGTTAGGACTTCAACATGAATTTTGGGGATGCAGCCCATAACAGAAGGTGAGGAACTGACTAGAGAAGGTGGTTCTTTGAGTGTAAGAATATCGATCAAGGGGCTCCCGGGTGGTGAAGTTGGTTAAGTGTCCTACTCTGGGTTTTGGCTCAGGTCGTGATCTCAGGGTCATGAGATCGAGCCCTGCATCAGGCTGCACACTCAGCATGGAATCTATTTCAGATTCTCTCTCCCTCGCCCTCTGCCCCTCCCCCCACCCTGTGCATTCGCTCTCTCTAAAATAAATAAATAAATCTTTAAAAAAAAAATATTGGGGCACCTGGGTGGCTCAGTCGTTAAGTGTCTGCCTTTGGCTTGGGTCATGATCCCAGGGTCCTGGGATCGAGCCCCACATCGGGCCCCCTGCTCCGTGGGAAGCCTGCTTCTCCCTCTCCCAACTCCCCCTGCTTGTGCTCCCTCTCTCGCTGTCTCTGTCAAATTAATAAATAAAATCTTAAAAAAAAAAAGAATATTGATCAAGACACTTGGGATGGACATTCAGTTGCTGGGGTACTTGTGAGAGATATGCTGTGACTGGACAGACAGACATCTTTCAAGAGGGTACAGTAGAACTGGTAAAAGTATAGTTAGCTATGTTTCCAGAAACTTTTAGCCAGTTGGCTCTATTTACATTTTGCACGATTGAAGAAAACCATCTTAAGGCATACCTCTAGATTAGACTTTTCCAGCAGTGTCATGAAAATTTACCCAAAGATTATTAGAACTGAAGTTTTTTTTTTTTTATTCATGAGAGAGAGAGAGAGAGAGAGAGAGAGGCAGAGGGAGAAGCAGGCTCCCAAGTAGCAGAGAGCCCGATGCGGGACTCGATCCCAGGACGCTGGGATCATGACCTGAGCCAAAGGCAGACGCTTAACCATCTGAGCCACCCAGGCGCCCTGAAGATTTTTTTTTTTTAAAGATTTTATTTATTTATTTGAGAGAGAGAGAGCACAAGCAGGGGGAGCGGCAGGCAGAGGGCGAGGGAGAAGCAGGCTCCCTGCCGAGCAGGGAGTCCGATGCGGGGCTCGATCCCAGGACCCTGGGACCACGACCTGAGCCGAAGGCAGATGCTTCACTGACTGAGCCACCCAGGCGTCCCAGAACTGAAGAAGATTAAGAGAATAGCAGATCTGTTGAATACCCTAAATGAGCTTTTTGCTACTTTCTTTTATTTAGATATGTGAATTACATCATGCCGGCCTGGGGGGGAGCTATTAGAAAGTAAATTTATATCACCAGCCAACAACTGCATTTGAAGAACCAATGTCCATATGCTCGAATGTAAAGAACAGTGTGCGTCTTCAGACATTTCTTGCCTTGCCTCTATGGGAAGATGGAGTAGTCTTGGGAAGGTGAAAGAAAAAATGAGGAAAAGTATAGTGACAGCAAACAACGACAACATAAATCTCAACCTGCCTTGGCTTTTTCTGCAGTAGGAGAATTCTGAATTTGAGCCAGAGAACTCTATTTCATTTTGTAGCAGGCTCCAGTCCCTTTTGGAAAAGGTGAGGGTACATATGATGAATAAATAATATCATATTTTGCTTCAGTAGAAAAAACCTGCATGTGCAAGCAACAATCTCTTCCTTGTTTCAGTATTAAATTGCTTAGTTGGACTAAAGTAAACCTTTAAAAATAAAAAAACTGCTTGGCATCCATATCGGTTAGTATAAACACAAAGGAAATCAATCAGCATGAACAAATGACATTGAGTCAACTTTGACTTTCTTTCCCACTGTACTTCTTTTTACTTAGGCTTCATGGGAATTATATTTTGGGAAGCCCTGAGGCACAGAAAGCTTAAAGGATGCTATGGACTGAATTATGTACCCTCCCTTCCCCAAATTCATAGGTTGAAGCCCTAACCTCCAATGAGACTGTGTCTGGAGCTGGGGCCTTTGGGACATAACTAAAGTTGAATGAGGTCATAGGGTGGAACCCTGATCCTGTAGAATTAGTGTCCTTTGTAAGAGACACCAGAGAGCTTGCTCTCCCCCCTGCCATGTGAGGACACAGCAAGATGGCAGCCTTCTGAAAGCCAGGAAGTCAGTTGTCACCTGACACCTAATCAACTGGCGCCTCCATCTTGGACTCCCCAGATATGAGGAAATGTCTGGTGTTTAAGCCACCCAGTGCATGGTACGGCAGGCCAAGGTGACCAGTTCCAATGACCTGTCTACACACCTGTCTCCTTCTCATCCTCTGGGTCTTCATTACCTCTCATTACCTTATTTTCTGAAGAAATGATGCCCAGTTCCCCCCAGGCTACAATAAGCTCCCTCTCTTGTCAGAGCACTTTTTTTTTTCTTTTTTTTTTTTAAGATTTATTTATTTTAGGGGCGCCTGGGTGGCTCAGTCAGTTAAGCATCTGACTCCTGGTTTCGGCTCAGGTCATGATCTCAGGGCCTGGGATTGAGTCCCGTGTTGGGCTCCCCGCTCAGCAGAGAGTCTGCTTGTCTCCCTCTCTCTCTGCCCCTCCCCCTGATCGTGCTCTCTCTCCCTCTAAAATAAATGGATGAATCTTTTTCTTAAAAGACATAGCAAGTATTGTGTAATGTAGGTTAGGCGATTAACCTATTAATTCAGTAAGCCGAGGCTACATCAGCATGATTTGGTCCAAATTCTACATTTGAATTGGTCCTCTCACATTAAAAACAGGCTCAAACTGGATGGAAAAGAGAATCTGCTCAAAGTCTGGTCACAGGTTCCACTTGTTAATAGTTGATGATGGTAAATAAGCAGAGTGTATGACAATTTCACCATGAAAAGGGTTCAGAGCTTGGATCTAGAAAATTTATTCTCCAATTTGGATTTTACTATAACCAGTTGTGTGCCCTTGGCTAATCACCTACCACTTTGCACACTTTGATTGTGTCCTGGTAAGATGAGACTACACCAGTGCCTGTCCTACATGCTTCTCTCAGGTGGGGTTTGGGATGCTGAAACAAGAGAGTTTTAAAATCCCATAGCAGGGCGCCTGGGTGGCTCAGATGGTTAAGCATCTGCCTTTGGCTCAGGTCATGATCTCAGGGTCCTGGGATCGAGTCCCGCATCGGGCTTCCTGCTCCTTGGGAGCCTGCGTCTCCCTCTGCCTCTCTCTCTCTCTCTGTCTCTCATGAATAAATAAATAAAATCTTTAAAAAAATAAAAATAAAAAAAATAATAAAATCCCATAGCAATTAAAAAAACAGGTTTAAAGAGGTATAGTTGATGTACAAAATTTTGTATATATTTAATGCCCATAATTTGAGTTTGGACACATGCATACACCTGCGAAACCATCAGCACAATCAAGGTATCCATCACCTCCAAAAGTTTCCCTCTGCCTCCCTATGTGTGTGTATGTGTGTCTGTTAAGAATACTTAACATGAGATCTACCCTTCAACAAAAAAAACTTTTATTGAAATATAGTTGACATAACAAATTTAATCCAGACGGATTAAAATCTATGTCAGTGTGGGCCACCACTGAAATCTTGACTTTGTGACCTGGGTCCCAGAGAAACGGCACAAATATCCCTTTGGATGACAGAAGTGGATGAGATACTGACGTCCTTCATGGTGCTTTTCGTGGCTGTACCCAGGTCAGCCTTTGGCAAAACTGACCAGTCTTTTATCAGCCATGATCGGCTTCACTCGCAATCATTACAGGGGCAAGTTGATCTTAGTATCTCAGTGTACCAAAAGATGCCTCCCACCCACGTAGAGGGTGAAGAGGTGGCAAGTAGAGCTCTTTCTCCCTAGGCAAAGATGGCAGCCTCCCTTCAGAACCCGCTCTCTTCAGAAACTCCCCTACCAGAAAATTAATAAAGGTGTTTGCCCATGAAGAAATCACTTTGGAAAAGTAATGACAGCCAAGTCTGGCCACATCCGCCAACACAGCAATGGGAAAGTTAGCCAAGAAGAATCAGGTAGAGGCTCGTTCAGCTAGGGGCTAATGAGCTGACTGCATAGCCAACAGAAAACTCACAGGCCAGTGTCTTCTCAAATACAAGTGAACTCTGATCTACAGGGCCAAACCTAAGAACCTGTTGGATTTCTTTTTACTATTTTTCTGAGAGGCTAATTAATTCCAACTGTCCCAGCCTTCCCTGGTCAATGTACCTGGCAATCTCCATAGTCAATTCTGCACCTACGGAAAAGTGTTTTTCTGAGGGATGGTGTAATGTTTAGGTAAAGCCAACCCACACAGATGCCAAAGAGGTCCAAGCTGGGAATTTAATTATGTAAGTGTGTAACTGACCACTTTCTATATTCTACTTTTCCTAACATATGTGTACAAATCCTCAAAATGAGAGAGAAGTAAATTAAGGAAGGATGGTTGGAGGGAAGAAGGAAGGAAGTTCAAGTGTTAAACATTAAAATGGCCTACTTTCTTTTTTTTTTTTAAGATTTTTATTTATTTATTTGAGAGAGAGAGAGCACACGCATAGAGGGAGGGGGAGAAGGAGAAGCAGATTCCATGCTGAGCAGGGAGCCTGACTCAGGCTCGATCCCAGGATCCCGAGATCATGACCTGAGCCGAAGGCAGATACATAACCCACTGAGTCACCAAGGTGCCCCCAAATGGCCTTCCTTGAGTCCCTACTTGTAGATACTCCTCGGGTTCTGGCATTGGCCCATCTCTGTCTGTATTCCGTAACAATTTTGTAAATTACTGTTTGCCAAATACCCAACCTATTTTCAAACACTATTCAGAGTGGCCATTTTCAACTGTCACCTCTCCATGGTAAATTCTTCAACCCACATTTCGAATTTAACCTCAACAACTCCTAGTCTGTATTTCCATTATTTACTGGGCATGTCTATTTGGAAGTTCCACCAACTCCTTGGACTCAGTGGGCCCAGAAGGACTTTTCTGTTTCCTCACAAACTAACTTCTGTATTCCCTATTTCTCCTCATGCCTGGACTTTGGACACTCTGGTCACCTAGGCTCTCGGTAGGTGGGTCTCAGCTCAGCTGCACACTGGAATGGCATGGGGGAAAATCTTACCCAAAAATGTATGGGCCTCACCTCAGATCAATTATATCTGAATCTCTAGGAGTGAGATCCAGCCTTCAGCCATTTTAAAAGCTCCTTAGGTGATTCAGACGTGCAGCCAAGGTTGAGAAGTACTTCTCCAGGCCTTGGAGCATCTCTGACACTGCCCGATGCAAGCTGGCATCACAAGTCCGATCTATGACTTACCCCTAAAATCTCTCAGGGATCTCTCTCCTTCTTCCTGGCCCAGTGTGGTCCCTTTACCTTAAGCATCATTCAAGTGCCTCTTGGTCTGTTTTCTCCCTTTTGACGCGTGCCAGACAAATTCTCCCTGATACATGGTTCTGATCATATTAGCCCTCATTTCAAAACCCTTCCAGCTGCCAGGTGCCTCAGTCCCAGTCAGGCATGCCTGTGGCAAGGTGCTAGGTCTCTGCCAGGCATACACCCACTACTCCCTTTAAGAAACGTTATGACAGCCCAAACGTGCTGGCCTTTCCTTGCATGTGCCCCCACGCCTCCTGCTTGCATGCCTTTGCTCACGCAATTTCTGCTCCCTTCTGTTCTGCACGTGTCTGCATCCCAGGTATTCATCAAGGGCCTCCCCTGATCTTTCCAGCCAGGAGTAATGTCTTTCTCCTCTGATTTGTCTTCGAACTTCTGTCAGAGAACCACTGCAGGGAAAAGAGTTTACAGATTAATGTATTCTTTTTCTGCTTTTACTTTATTATTTATAGTAGGATTTTTTAAAAGATTTTTTTAGAGATTTTAAAGATTTATTTTTTAGATTTTTATTTATTTTTTTTAAAAGATTGTATTTATTTATTTGACAGAGAGAGACAAAGCGAGAGAAGGAACACAAGCAGGGGGAGTGGGAGAGGGGGAAGCAGGCTTCCTGCTGAGCAGGATCCCAGGATCCTGGGATCATGACCCGAGCGGAAGGCAGATGCTTACCTACTGAGCCACCCAGGTGCCCCTCTGCTTTTACTTTAATAGTCAAAACTAGTTACTTGCTTTACGAGGACAATGGTGTAGACATGAGGATCATCTGGGGAACTTGTTTAAAATGCATATTCCTAGGCTAATTTCCAGAGATTCTCAAAATTTGAGACCTAATGCTCTAGTAGAAACACACCAACCTGCAAGCGTTTTCCAGATGGTGTTCCTGTGACTGTACTTTGAGAACTACTGAGATAGAAGGCTCTTTCTAATTTCATGTCAGTTGGATCCCTGACTATCTTGACACGCTGAAATTCCGTAATATATAAATCCACGTGCAGCCTATGTAGTAGCACATTGTTAACATTCCTGAAAGCCGTACAAAGTTCTTCTAACACCAGACACTGAAAACTCACATGACTCTAAGGATGGGCAGACTGGGTAAATGAGGGAAGTGGCCTCAGTGCTGGCGGGGAGGAGGGGGATCTCAGGAAGTGGCAGGAGCTGTGATGGACCAGGGAGGGTCCCTGCTCTTTACCTCTGGGTCCTTATTTCCATTTCAGAATGGGAAACAAGTAATGCGTGATCTTTCCATTTTCCCAGAAAGCTGGAAATCCAGATGTTTACATGATATTTCCAGATTATGTTTTTAAAATACTGTGAGTTTTCATATAGTACATTGAGCCTTTGCAACCCTGACTTAAATCAACAATTTAATAACAACTGATGTGTAAATAGAAGTAAATACTTGGTGTTTGTTTGTTTTGCTGCAAGAGTGACATGCAATATTTTCTCATCTGTCAACTGACAAATGCAATCCATAGAAATTAAGAGACAAGGACATTTAGGATTTCATAAATCATTAATTGTTTTAGAGATAGGTCTACCCTCTACTTGACAGAGGCAAGAACCGAGATTCAGACAAGTCAAGTAAGTTATATGACTTATATAATATTAAACTTAACTTTCCGATCTGCAAAGTGTAAAATGTATGTAAATATATCTACATATAGGGTAGATATATATATTTATGGGCTGAATGTTTGTGCCCCACCCCCCCTGCAAATTCATATGTTGAAATTCTTCCCTCCAATGTGAGGACGCTAGGAGGTGGGGCCCTGGGAGGTGATTGGGTCACCAGGGTGGAGCCTTCGTGAATGGGATCAGTCAGTGCCTTTACTGAGAGGACCCCAGAGAGCCCCGTCTGTCTGCCATGAGAGGACACAACTGGAAGACTGCGGATACAACCTGGGAGGAGACCTTCACAAGAACCCCCCTCCGACTCCATGCTGGCGGCTGATCTTGGACTTCCACCTTCCAGAACCATCTAAGCCGCTGGGGCTAGGGTACTTCATTATGGCAGCATGGACCGATGAAGACACAGTGACTGGATTCTGGAGGCATCTGAACAATATGCTGTATGGAGACTCCTGGCACCACCAGATATTGGCTCTTATTGTTCCTGAGGTCAAGATCAACCTCATAAAAGTCTCACTTTGGACTTTCCCCATTGGCTTTATCTGCCTCAGCCCTCATGCGATGAGATGATTTTTATGAAGACAACGGTTTTTTAAATTATCTGAGTTTCAACTGGTTTGTAGATTAATTTGGTCAAGTACCTGAACCTTGCTGAGGTAGTTCCCTTATCTGCTAAAAAAGTTGCCCTAGGGACGCCTGGGTGGCTCAGTCGGTGAAGTGTCTGCCTTCGGCTCAGGTCATGATCCCAGAGTCCTGGGATGGAGCCCCGCATCCGGCTCCCCGCTCAGTGGGGAGTCTGCTTCTCCCTCTGCCTCTGCCCTTCCCCCTGCTTGTGGTCTCTCTCTGTCAAATAAATAAATAAAATCTTTTTTTAAAAAAAGTTGCCCTATTTGATCTTTAAGGTCCTGTTTAGTTCTATAATTTTCTTATTTTTATGATTCAATTCATAGACTTTATTTTTTTAAAAGATTTTATTTATTTATTTGACAGAGAGAGAGAGACAGCGAGAGAGGGAACACAAGCAGGGGGAGTGGGAGAAGGAGAAGCAGGCCTCCTGCCGAGCAGGGAGCCCGACGCGGGGCTCGATCCCATGACGCTGGGACCATGATCTGAGCCGAAGGCAGATGCCTAACGACTGAGCCACCCAGGCGCCCCTCAATTCATAGACTTTAAAAGTAAATGTTTGGGCGCCTGGGTGGCTCAGTTGGTTAAGCGACTGCCTTCGGCTCAGGTCATGATCCTGGAGTCCCGGGATCGAGTCCCGCATCGGGCTCCCTGCTCGGCGGGGAGTCTGCTTCTCCCTCTGACCCTCCCCCCTCTCATGTGCTCTCTCTCATTCTCTCTCAAATAAATAAATAAAATCTTAAAAAAAAAAAAAAAAGTAAATGTTTAAACTGTGAATCAGTTTTTATGTGTCTGAATAAGCCTTATCTACCAATTTAGAGATTGCAAAAAATATATATACATTTATTCATAGTTTTAATACTCAGAGAGATCATTAGTTTCTCGATTAAAGACCAACAACTATATTTTAAATTATAAATTTAGCCCTTTATTGTGCTTCATTATTTGAGATATTTAGCTTATACTTTTATGCCTTGCTGGAACAGTTAGTTCTACGAGTAAATCTTTTCATTCCCCACCATGGCCATCTTTATTTTATTTTATTTTTTTAAATGTTTTTAAAGATTTATTTATTTGAGGGGGTGGGCAGAGGGGCAGAAGGAGAGGGAGAGAATCTCAAGCAGACTCCCCGCTGAGTGCAGAACCCAAGGCAGGGCTCGATCCCAGGGCCCTGAGATCACGACCTGAGCCCAAACCAAGAGTCAGATGCTTAACTGACTGAGCCACCCAGGCACCCTATGGCCGCCTTCATTCAGATGTGCCCTGCTCCAGCCCAGCGGTTCTCAGTGTGTGGTCGGTCTGAAGAGCCCTGGAATCCTGGAGACCCTTTCCAGCTACGGATATGCGTGAAGCCAGATTGTCTTCATATAATTCAACCCAAAACATCATGCGGCAGTAGATTGAATGCAGATATGAGAATCCAGCTGTCTTCTATTAAGCCAGATAGCAAAGTGATTTACAAAACCCTAAAACAATACCACTCTTCTCAAACTTTCTGTTTCAGAAAATAGAATTATTTTTCATAAAAATGTGTTATTTAAATTAACATAAAATAGGTTCATTATTGTTCTTTTACAATGAATTAATCAACAAATGTTTTCAAGGGGTCATAACTTTAATTTCTAATATGGTAAATACTGATAGATATAACCTACCTCATCAGATGTCCTTGGGGCTCTTAGTATTTTAAAGAGTGTAAAAGTGTCCTGAAGCCAAAAAACTTGAAAACCTTGTTGAGAACTTTTTGCTCCAGTAGAAACATAAGCCATGTGGCAAATGTTTTTCATATAGGATGGAAAGAAATCAAAATTGTAAAATGAAGAGTTTTGCTCTGGCCCTGAGCTTCATCCCGTTGTGGTTAGTATGGAGCTGATCTAGGCCAGTTGTTCTCAACTTGGAGCCCAAGTCAGAATCACCTGGGGAGCTCCTTCCATGACTGAGTTTCCCACTCATTAGATTTGGGTGGGTCTGAGGGTCTGCCTTTCTAACAAGATCCCGCTGCAACCGAGGGGTCAGAGCCCACACTGAGTGCCACTGATCCAGGTGCCTGCTTCCAGGATTCTTTCCCCAGCTATTCTACCAACTCCATTAAGTAAATGAACTTTTGTCTGAAACAGTCAGAAACACACATGTAGGGCGCCTGGGTGGCTCAGTTGGTTAAGCGATTGCCTTCGGCTCAGGTCATGATCCTGGAGTCCTGGAATCGAGTCCCGCATCGGGCTCCCTGCTCGGCAGGGAGCCTGCTTCTCCCTCTGACCCTCCTCCCTCTCATGTGCTCTCTCTCTCTCATTCTCTCTGTCTCAAATAAATAAAATCTTTAAAAAAAAAAGAAACACACATGTAGCTGGCGTTTTAGGAGGTGTCTAAATCACTCGTAGGTCCTTGACTATGGGGATTATAAATGGAATGGTAAGTGAAGGGGGCAGTTTCTGTCCATTCAGATGGATCAACACTGTCTGGGTGAGATGTCAGGTGTCAGGTCATGCAATCAAATCACACTCACGTCCAACAAGAATGTCCTTCTGGGAGATTCGGGTGTCTGTCGCATTCTTTTCATTTCAATTTTACAATACTGATTAGTTACTGAAATACAAAAACATACTGTACTGTGTTCAATAGTGCTCCCCACCCCCAAATTTATGACCTTCCCAGAACCTCAGAATGTGACCCTACTTGCAAACAGGGTCGCTGCAGATGTGACTGATCCAGTTAAGATGAGGTCATTCTGGAGGAGGGCGGGCCCTTATAAAAAGAGAAACGCAGAGACAAGCACAGAGGAGAGTGTCACGTGTAGACAGATGCAGAGGGAGGACAGACGTGTGATGACAGAACACAGACTGGAGAGGTGCCCTCACCAGGTGCCTCCCTGCTTCTGCCGTTGGGGCTCCTTGTTGATGCCACCCAGGAGCCCGGCTCACCAGCAAGTGCAGCCCAGCCCCACGGGTGGGACAGCTAATGTCTCTTGAGACAAACCTCTGAATAATGGAACACCGCACTCAGTGAATAAGTTCTTCCCTCTTTCTGCCGGGGAGAGATTTTCCTGGAATGTAGATTATGTAGCTTTTAGGAGAATGTTCTGTGAGATCGAACGATCCGTCACTCTTCATGGCCCGTGTGAGAACACACGTTGGTACTGGCTTCCCTTCTTCCTCTGTCCCTCACCCCTGCTTCCTGGGACCGTCCTCCCTACGAAATCCAGAGCATATAAGCCTTTGCTTTGGGCTCTACTTTCTGGGGAACCCAGGGTAGAACCGGCCTTAAACAGCCCTGCTGACATTTCAATAACAAAAATAATAAATAAAGAAATAAAGTAGTAACACAAACATGGTAAGAAAATTAAAGTTCTCATAAATGTTTTTTAAAAAGGCAGCCCCAGTTTGCTTATCCTTTCTGAAAGGATATATGTTTATATCTTATATATATATATATAATATATGTTTATATATAAAATATATTTTAATATATTTATATATAATATAAAGATATTAGAGAGAGAGAGAGAGCGAGAGTCAGCACCTCCAGAACTACCCCTTTTTTATTTTTGCAAAGTATTCCAATGTATACTACAGCATATTTTATTAAGGTAGCCCTCCGAAAAATGGACATTTGGGCTGCTTTTAATATTTTGCCATTACCAACAATACTGCAGTCACCATCCTTGTAAATGTTTCTTGGTGTACTTTTGCAAGTATATAATGTTGTAAACTCATAGGAGTGGAGTTTCTGGGCCAAGTCCAACCAGAAGCCAGAGGGCAGGTGAGCCTGTCCATATAGTCCAGACAAGCCAGCTTCTTGGGGCCCTGAGCAGTTGAGAAGGATGGAATGTGGACCTGGAGAGGCAACTAGAAAACAACTAGTATTATTAGGAACATGTTTGGCTGCAAGCAACAGAAAACCAGACCAACACGTCTTAAACAGAGAGAGGTCTGTTTTTCCCAGGCAATGAAAGATTCTGGGGGTGAGCAGTGTAGGCCTGGTGCAGGTTGTCCGGGATGTCACCAAATTCCAAACTGACTCTACCTCCTGCTGGGCCATCTTCAGCAATGGGCTTTTGTCTTCAGGACTGTAACCAGCTGCTGGACCTTGAGGCAGGGTATCCATGCTTCAAAGCAGAGAAAGGGTGAAAGGTAGCAACAAGGGGCAAAGCCTACAATTGTGGGCAAGCATCACTGTCTTCTCAGTCCAGATAGAAATTTGTTGAGCCCATCTTTGTGCAACACAGTCCAGAGATGTCCCTCTCACTCAAAAACTTGGAAAGGTCACCATCTTCCGTCCCCTCTGGTATAGATGACTCGTTAAAAAATGTGTCTCCCCAGCTGGGAATCTCATTCGTGATACTTTACCAATTTTCTAACAAAATCAAGTCTGTTCTGTCGACATACGCTTCTGAAGCTCAGAATCTTCACGGAAAGGAGTGGGTAGCAGGAAGGTGGAGTGCTTGCTTCATCGCGAGGATGATTGGTGGTGACACTGATGTCTCCCTGCAGATGCTGGTTTCCTCTGGAGCTGTGGTCATTGGCTCTTGCACATAAACCGTAGCATAATCTTCACGCCAATGTTCTGTAACAAATGCTGTCAAATTCACTGGTAGTCGCTGTGGCTGACCCATCAAAGGGAGGAGCCATGGGCTCTGTACCAGTGGAGACTCCAATTGCCTTTTCACTCTTCCCCAGAGGTTCTGATGGGCTTGTAATCCAGATTAGTGTGGGAAGTCACAATGGGAGCACAGGGCTGGCCTCTTCAAAAACAGGCTCATTAAGGAAGGCAGGAGAGTGCCTGCACTGAGGTCAAGTGAGTCCCTTCTAAATAGCTTTCCCAGAGACTTTTCCTGACTGTCCTAGGGTAGAACGTTTCCATGACAAGGCCAACCTAGCTGCAGGGGATTCTAAAGACATGAGCCTTTCTGCTTTCTCACCTCCACTAGAGAGGAAGGCAATAGGAGGGGGTTATGAATGATACCAGAGAACCAAAGCACACTGATGTGACTCCCTACAGAATAAACACTAATGGCATTTTCTTAGATTCCTTCTAGGAAAAAAACCCAAATAGCTTTAGGAGATATATTATTGCATATGAATTTCTATGATGTCTTAAAAACTGTTTTACAAAAGAGATCATGCTTATATATGGAATATGACTCAGCCATCAAAAAGAATGAAATCTTACCATTTGCAACAACATGGATGGAACTAAGACGGTATTAAGCTCAGCGAAATAAGTCAATCACAGAATGACAGTTATCATATGATTTCACTCATATGTGGAATTTAAGAAACAAAACAGATGAACATAGGGGAAGGGGAGGAAAAAATAAAACAAGATGAAATCAGAGAGTGAGACAAACCATAAGAGACTCTTAACTCTAGGAAACAAACAGGGTTGCTGGAGGGGAAGTGGGGGGGGGATGGGGTAACTGGGTGATGGACATTAAGGAGGGCACGTGATGTAATGAGCACTGGGTATTATATGCAACTGATGAGTCACTAAACTCTACCTCTGAAACTAAAAAAATATATATATATGTATAAGTAGTAAAAAAACAAAAACAAAAGAGATCATGCTAAACATACTGTTTTGTACTTTGTGCTATTCATTTAATAATATATTTAGGCATTTCCAAATTAGCATATAAGATCACTTTATTGTATAGCAGAACCATACATAAATTATTATCTAACTGGGGCCATATTGATAGATACTTGCTAGTGTCCAGGGTTTTACTGTTACAGTAAATATCCTGGTGGAATTTTTTTTTTTTAAGATTTTATTTATTTGACAGAGAGAAAGAGTGCCCAAGCAGGGGGAGGGCAGAGGGAGAGGGAGAAGCAGACCCCCCACTAAGCAGGGAGCCTGATGTGGGGCTCGATCCCAGGACCCCGAGATTATGACGCCGGCCGAAGTCCGACACTTAACTGACTGAGCCCCCCAGGCGCCCCCACCCTGGTGGAATTCTGGGGGGTGCTGCACAGCTTATCTGCAGTGAGGTCGCACCAGGCTGCAGTGCCCCAAGCTGTGCATGAGCGCCTGTCTCACCACACTGTTGCCAGTGTCGGATACTGCCAAGGGCTCCCATTTTAGCCAAGTTCTTACGTAAGTATAAATATGTAACGTTGGGTGCCCCTTCAGTAATGGCTGGAGCTAAGCGGTTTCTAATTACTGTACTGTAAGCACCCATATCCGTTTACATTTGAATGACTAGAAAACGTCTACTTCCATCTCAAACGTCTTCTGAGCTCCTGAATAGTCAACTATTTATTTGACAGACAAGTGTAAACTAGACATAACAACTCAAAGGGGCTTAAACAATAATGGGATTTAGAATTTCAACACAAGAAACTGTGAGCTGGAGTGTCTGCAGGAGAGTCCATGCAGTGACTCAACAATGTCACGGACACCCTGGACGCTGCCATCGTTCCTCAGTGTCTTCGCTTGGCTCCCCCAGTCATCACGTCCTCACATCCTCCTCTGGAGAAAGAAAGAGGATCACTGTCCTACGCGTAAGAAACTTTCCCCAGGGACACCTCCAGCAGACTGAACTCTCATAGGATCGGGTCACATGACTTTTCTCAATCCAATCACCAAGAACAGGAATGTAATGGTCTTGATTTGCTGAGGTTAATTAGGAGTTGGCTTTTAGGAGGTGACTGGGGCCAGAGTTTAGTGAAGCACACAGCCCGAAGAAAAGAATGGAGACCTGCACCCAGGGAAGTTATATTAACAAAAACAAGGATGGCTGCTGGGTAGGAAACATATAGGCAGTGTCTTCTGCAGCCCACATCCAACCCAATTACTATGCTTCAGGGAATTTTTTTTTTTTTTAAGATTTATTTATTTATTTGAGAGAGCGAGAATGAGAGAGAGTACATGAGAGGGGGGAAGGTCAGAGGGAGAAGCAGGCTCCTCGCTGAGCAGGGAGCCCGATGTGGGACTCGATCCAGGGACTCCAGGATCATGACCTGAGCCGAAGGCAGTTGCCCAACCAACTGAGCCACCCAGGCGCCCCTATGCTTCAGGGAATTTTAATGTCTCCTGAGACGTGTACTTCTTTCCGTCTCCACAACCGCCTGTTCTGGTTATCTTTTGAAGTATAACAAACCACCTCAAAACTTAGTAGCTATTTATTATTGTTATTGATTCAGCTGTGTCCCCGGCAAATTCATATGTGGAAGTCCTAACCCACCAGTACCTGAGAATGTGACCGTATTTGGAAATAAGTTCTTAATAGATGCAAGCAAGTTAAACTGAGGTCATTAGGGTGAGCCTTAGTCCAATATGACTGGTGTCCTATTATAAAGGGGGAATTTGGACACAGAGACATGCGTAGAAGGAAGGTGATATTAAGAATGGAGAAGACAGCTGTCGGGCGCCTGGGTGGCTCAGTTGGTTAAGCGACTGCCTTCGGCTCAGGTCATGATCCTGGAGTCCCTGGATCGAGTCCCACATCGGGCTCCCTGCTCGGCAGGGAATCTGCTTCTCCCTCTGACCCTCCCCACTCTCATGTGCTCTCTCTCTCATTCTCTCTCTCTCAAATAAATAAATAAAAAATCTTAAAAAAAAAAACTCTTAAAAAAAAAAAAAAGAAAAAAGACAGCTGTCTACTAGCCAAGGAGAAAAGCCTGGAGGAGATCCTCCTTCATGGCCCTCAGAAGTAGCCAATGATGCTGACATCTTGTTTTCTGACTCCTACTCCCCAGAACAGTAAGAAAATTAATTTCTGTTATATAAGCCTCCCAGTTAGTTAGTGATGGCAGTCCTTGGAGACTAATAAAATTACCTCTCATGGCCCATGGGTAGACTGGGCTCAGGAGGGCAGTTCTTCCTTGGTATTGGTCATGCAGTTGTAGGCACATAGCAGCTTGGGCTACAGTTATCTGAAAGTGTGGCTGGATTGGTCTAAGATGGCACACTTGCATGATTGTGGGTGGGGAGCTGTTGGTTCCAGTCCCTACACTTGCCTCTTCATGGGACTTGGGTTTCTCCCGGTATGGCGGCTGAGTTCCACGAACGAGTATTCCAAAAGGCAGGAAGTGGAAGTTGGTAGGCCAAAGTTTTTGCCCATAACTGACACAATGTCCCTTTTACCATATCTTATTAGTCAAAGCAATCCCACTGCCCATCTAGGTCCAAGGGGATGGAGAAATAAAGACAAGTGAACAGTGCAGAAGAGCATAAAGGATGCTATACTTATCATGGTGAGCATTGCACAATGTACAGACTTGTCGATGCACTATGTTGTACGCCTGAGAGTCATAGAACATTGTTTATCAATCATACTTCAAATAAAACAAAAACAAAGCAAACATACAGGATGGACGGGACTACTGAGCTCATCTTTGGAAAATATAATCTGACCCTCAAGTCTCAGCTGCCAGCCCTTCCTTTGACTGCTAGGAGCCTGCCCCATTTATTCTTCTAATTTTTCCTCTGAACTGCAGTCAGAATGATCTCTTCTACATGCAAATGCAACCATTTCCCCTCTACTTTAAACAGTTCAATGGCTCCCCATTGTGTTTAGGATAAAAATAAAACTTTTAACATAGACTGTGTGCTGCTCAGGGTCCTGGTGGGAAAAACACAGTTCACTCAAAGTGAGCAATTTGAGACAAATTTAAGGAATGTGCTATTTAGAAAGGGATCAGCAGGATTTACTAATATTACCCTTCAATTGTACTGCGTGTTATATATTACAAACATCTTCATATTCAAGCATTATCTCTTTTGAGCCTCACAACAACTCAGCGATCTACTCAGGAATTTTTACTCCAATTTTCCCGAGGCTCAGAGAGGTTACTGTCGAGGCTTAGAGGTTACCGACTGACTTGTCTAAGATCATCTGGTTAGTAAACAACGAAATCAGGAGTTAAAACTAATCTTGTGGCTTCCCCACCACAATTTGGAAAGCTTTTAAATATTCTCCTATATTTTTGGCTTCCCTTCCAAGTATTTTTCTATCCTCTTTTTGAACATGACAAGAAGGAACTGCATAATGGAGACCAGTGGCAAAATAAAGCATGTTTTCCAAACCTTTTGCCTCGCCCTCCCTGTTTAAACTACTATCCTTTCATCATTACCAAAGGCTACAGAGCAAAGGCCCTGGGGCAGCCATTTGTTGCTGCTGCATAGTTTCACATTTATTTGAGTGTTGATCGTGGGGTTGATACCATTCAGAACACCTGATGACAAACCTTGGCTTCTGTCTTATCGAAGTGTTTACAGCAGCAGAAGTAAACTCCAAGTGTCAGTTAATCTTACAATTATTTCTTGTTGGCTTGTCTTCTTTGTCATGACACAAGAATTTGGGTCTGTCTAAAATTTGGGGGCATGATAATACTTCAAATAAAATAATGAACTCATACAGGAGGACTTGGAGTACTGTTGAATTTCCCCAGATTTACCCCTGTGCTCAATTCCTGTCTGCCCCCCTCTCCATGCTGGGGAGACCAGTGTTTCTCATACCAATGCAAGGTACCACTCTGTTACTCTCACATGAAAACCATTTTCTTTCAGGTATCCCTGGGGCTGAAAAAGATAATTAAGAATTTTTTCAAGAGGAGGAAATCTCCAACTTCTCTCTCTCTTCCTCTGGGCTACCTCTCTCATATAAAAATAATATTTCAGTAGAGAGGACCACACCTTAAATTTTTTTTTTTTTTTAAGGATTACTATGTGGAGCTTTCCTTACCTTTTATCAAATATACAGTCTTTGCTGAAATATCTATTCAGTTTTTTTGAAACTTGATGGGTAGTATTGTCAACCTGGGAGAGTAAAAAAGGTTTCCCCAAGCTCTAGATCATGAACCACCCCTCTGTTGCAGGAAGAGGGAAGAAAGAGGAGCTTAAAGATGTTCCATTTTTACTTTGCACCTTGAAAACTGCCTTAATTTTATGCAATAAGCATGTCTTGCTCTTGTAATTAAGACTTTTTAATTAAAAAAGAAAATTTTCCTCATTGTTCAGTATCTGGAAAAAAATAATCTCAACTTCAAAGCATTAGCAATTATACTACGTTGTTCTGGTAGAGACTTTTTTTGAAATAAAAACTATTGCCAGCTGATATTTTGCAACCAAGAATCAGAGCTTAAAGCAGGTGCAGACTCTAGATGAAGCAGAAACTCTTTCTTCTTGGAGTAGGTTAACGCTTTGTAGATTCTACAGCTATAAATTATAAGACAATATTTTAAAATATTAACTGTAATCTCCTCCACGGTTTATTGTACTCCTTGTACTTCCCCTGCTTAGGGCGTATCTATCAATAAATTTGCTATAGTCTAATGGAGAAAAACCTCAGGATTCTCTCAAAAGTTCAGGCAAGTATGCAAGTTCAGGCAGTAATCTCCTCTTTGGCACTCCATGTTGAAGCTCCATCTTGGCTTCTCTGGATTTCCAACTTAATCTTCTCAGTTTAGGGAGACCTCTGAATTCTCCAGCTCCCAGTTCCAACAGTGCTCAGAGCAGGCTGTCTGCACATCACACCCCAGCAGTGGCTGGTACCAGTTTAAGGAAGGTCTTTCTACTCCTAATTTTCTAATAATTTTTTATCACCAATGGGTGTTTAACTTTTTCACATACTTCTTCTGAAGATTAAGTTGGAAGTCCAGAGAAGCCAAGACAGAGCTTCAACATGGAGTGCCAAAGAGGAGATTACTGCACAGCGCAAGACCTCCAGGGATCTTTGGAGAGTCTCCTCAGCTGACCAGACCCCTACCTATGGCCAGGGGAAGAACCACTTGAAAGGAGCAGAAGAATCCAAGTTCACACAGGAAGAGTTGTTATTGCCAACAGCCAGTGAGAAAAACATCATAATATAAGGGGCGTCAGGTAGAGAACAAGAGATTACCTCAGTAAAGGAGAAACAGCCCAAGGCTAAAGGCTGCTCTGATCCTATTTGATAAAGACTTAGAAGGATCAAAGTGTTCCCAAGTAACCTACCTGTGTCCCAGAATGAAGCTCAAGAATATACATATATATATATGGGAGGTGGGGAGAGGCAGAGAGAGAGGGAGAGAGGGAATTTTTTTTTTTTAAAGATTTTATTTATTTATTTGAGAGTGAGAGAATGAGAGAGAGCACATGAGAGGGGGGAGGGTCAGAGGGAGAAGCAGACTCCCTGCCGAGCAGGGAGCCCGATGCGGGACTCGATCCAGGGACTCCAGGATCATGACCTGAGCCGAAGGCAGTCGCTTAACCAACTGAGCCACTGAGGCGCCCGGACAGAGGGAATTTTAAGCAGACTCCACATGCAGTGCGGAGCCCCATGCAGGGCTCGATCTCACAACCCTAAGATCATGACCTGGGCTGAATTCAAGAGTTAGATGTTTAACCAACTGAGCCACCCAGGTGCCCCAAGAATATTAAAAAGAAATTTTTTTTAAATTAAGTATGCTCCACGCTCAATGTGAGGCTTGAACTCATGACCCTGAGATCAAGAGTCACATCCTCTACCGATGGGAGCCAGCTGTCAGTATATTTATATTTAAAAATATAAAAATAGGGGTGCCTGGGTGGCTCAGTCGTTAAGCATCTGCCTTTGGCTCAGGTAATGATCCCAAGGTCCTGGGATCGAGCCCTGCATCGGGCTCCTTGCTCTGTGGGAAGCCTGCTTCTTCCTCTCCCACTCCCCCTGCTTGTGTTCCCTCTCTCACTGTGTCTCTCTCTGTCAAATAAATAAATAAAATCTTTAAAATAAATAAATAAATAAAAATAAAAATATAAAAATATCCTGCACCAAGAAGGTAAAACCCACAATATTTAGCATGCAATAAAGAATTGCTAGGCATGTAAATAACAGGATAAAATAGCCAATAGGGTAATCTTACCACTAATTATGACACAGATGTGGTAGACAAGCACATTCAAACAGTTACTGTAACAGTATTCTACATGTTCAAGGAGGTTGAAAAAAAAAGCATGTTAGGGAGAGACACAAAAGGAAAAAAAAAGGCTTGAGTCACACGTAGAGTGAAGAAAACTGCAATGTCTGAGAAGAAACACATGCTGGATGGATAAATAAACTAGATGCTATAGAAGAAAAGATGCCTGAACTTGAAGACATAGCAACAGAAACTCTCCAGAATAAAGCACAGAGGGGAAAAAAGCCTTAAAGAAATGAACAGAACATCAGTAAGTGGGACAACTGCAAGTTGGAATTGGAATTGGAGTCCCTAATATACTTGGAATTGGAGTCCCTCAAAGAGAGGGGAGAGAAGGGGACAAGTATATTTGAAGAAATCATGGCCACATTTTTCTGAATTGGATGAGAACTGTAAACCCACAGACCCATAAGCTCAATGAAGCCCAAGCAAAAGAAACAAAAAAACCTAGACTAATGCACATTATAATAAAAATACATAAAACTAGTGTTAGAAAAATCTTATAAGCTGTGAAAGACAATGATACTGTCTGTCCAAAGGAACAAAAATTACACTGACTTCTTGTCAAAATGTTGTTATATGAGACAATGAGTTGTGAGCACCATTTTTTTTTTTAAGCTAAATTTTCTATTTCTAAGAGCAGAAAGTATCCTAACTGGTGAATAGTATTTTAAAAATCTCTGGCATATAATCTGGTAAATGATGTAGGTTACCTTTTTTATTTTATTTCTATGTTCCTATCACCCAGGAGGACAGAAATGATATGTTTTCTGTCAATCATTTAGGAGAAATTCTTGTTTATGGAAAATAATAAATTAGGCAGTGATTCTTTCAAGGGCGATAGAAATATATACACAGGGAGGATAATCGTTAGTGCTTTGTGACTGTTTTTGCACTGTGGCCAGTATTTTACAGATATAATCTAAATGAATTCTCACCCAATATCTGTGCCTCTCTTCTAGCAACAGAATCCCTGATTTTTTGCTAGCCACGTGACTGTGAAACTATAAAGCTCCACCCTTCTCATGGCTAGCGTGTGCAACTTCCGGAACGTGGCCGTTTTGCTCCTTTCTTCTAGCCAACATGCAGATGAGAAAGCAGGAGTGGAAGCAGGTGGCTTGGGCCTTTGAGGCCAACTTGGTAATGCTCGGGAGCGAACCTGGTAGGAGTCACTGTTCCAAACACCACGGAGCACTGCACCTGGTGGAAGAAGCCACTGACCTGAGACTTTACCTGAACTTTTATCTCCTTAAGCCACAGTTTGGGGCACTTGCTCATTGCAGCTGAATCTAACCATCACTACTACAAGTAGGTGTCTTTATCTCTACTTTTTCTGAGACACCAAGCAAGTCCCCCATGTGTGGCAAAGCTTGGATTTGAGCCAAGTCTGTCTTTTTCTAAAACCCCTTGTTATTTTCAGTAAATTACGCTTCTTACCATTAACGTTTAGAAAGATGGCAGCTATACTATTAAAGGATTTGCAAAGGATACTAAATCAAAATATCCATAGCCACTAAAAGCTTTAACTAAAGCTCTCAGATAAATAAATATTTAAGAACATCTGAAGACTTAGGGCTTTTAAAGGGAGTATTTACACTGGAATAGTGACATAAATGGAATTTTTTTTTTAAATCAGAAAATGCAGAAGGAAGCACTCCCAATATTTTAATTTCTGGAGTGTTTTTGTCCTCCTATTTTGCCTGGCTCTCCCCCTCATGCACACAGTTTAGTGATGAGAATTGGGGGAGAACAACGGTGACTTCTGTGGCTTACAACGTGGTTCTACAGTGGAAGTCAAAACTCCTACCCTAACAGCACAACCTGCTGTTAGCATCTCTCATAAGAAAACCAAGGCTGAATGACTGTCAAGGCCAAGGAGCACAGTGTGCAAATGAGCTTCATCGTGTGCACCAGCTCTGCCCCCAGACAGAGCGCTGGGCTGGGGGGATGCCGAAGGTTTGTCGGGGGAGTGCTGTAATGATGAGCGGTGTCTACAGAAGGGGATTTATGTGCACTCCTGTTTGCCTTTCCTGCAGCATGGTATTGGCTAGTTGGAAATTGAAACCTTTACCATTATTTCTCAATCCACAAGAGTACGCTGATTCCCACCTGAAGCTTCTCCTTTTACCTTTTGAAGGGGATCCAAACAAGCCACCCCAAAATATGCCCCTTTGGCAGACTGTTCTGCTTGGAAGGTCTTGAGAGTTAGCAGATGCAGGAAGGGCTCCCTGACTCCCCCTTTCTACTGATGAACAGGTCTTGAAATTTCCTGCCAGGAAGGGCCCTCCCTGCTCCAGAAAGAAGAGAACACTCTTATGGCCAGAGACTGAAACGGACCTGGACAAACAAACAAAGCTTCTAAAATCACCCCAATCTCCGGTGCCTGGCTCAGTTGGTTAAGCGTCTGCCTTCAGCTCAGGTCATGATCTCAGGATCCTGGGACCAAGTGCTACATCGGGCTCTCTGCTCAGCGGGGATTTGGCTTCTTCCTCCCATTCTCCCTCCTATGCTCTCTCTCTCTCTCTCTCTCTCAAATAAATAAATAAATAAAATCTTAAAAAAAAAAATAAAATAAAATCACCCTGATCTTCCTCCAGTTTCCTGTATATGTCCTAGGCACTGTCCCACAACAGACTACCCCTAATGGAAGTCTCTGTCTTATCAAATTGTTTGTGTAAAAAGGTATATAGGGGCACCTGGGTGGCTCAGTTGGTTAAGCATCTGCCTTCGGCTCCGCTCATGATCTCAGGGTCCTGGGATCGAGCCCCACATCGGGCTCCATGCTCGGTGAGGAGTCTGCTTCTCCCTCTCCCTCTGTGTTCTTGCGTGCTCGCTCTCTCAAATAAATAAAATCTTTAAAAAAAAAAGGTATACAAACTTTGAGGCTTAATGGCTTCTTCAAATCTGAATCTTCCTTCTGAAGACTCCTGTGTACATGCAAACATGTGAAATAAATGTGTAGGCTTTTCTCCTGTTAATCTGCTTCAAGTCAGCTTGATTCTTGGGCCCAGCCACAGATCCTAAGAGAGGAGAAGGAAGTTTTTTCTACCCTACATTTCAATAACATTAGATATTAATGGAACATTTATTTTATCTGTGTAGAAATTCTATTATTTTAAAGCTGGGTTTCATGTATAAGCATAATAAGAAAATCCTAGGGCATCCTAGGGGCTTGATCTCTGGGGTGTTTATTCTTTGCCCTCCAGGGCTCAGACCTGCTCTGAGACGCAAGAAAAGGGACCATACAGCTCCACGCAGGGTCCAGTGCAATATCCTGCCTTTTAGGACAGGCTTTGTAAACTATACAATTTACAAATGTACTTGCTACTGTACATCAGAGGAGAAGATCTTAGCAGGAGGCAAGTCACCCTTTGTCTCCCTGAAACCTTCCCGCAAACCCACAGCATGCTCTCATTTTGGTTTTGTGCCTTTGGTCATGTTATTCCTTCTGTTTGCAACTGCTTTCTTTCCCAGTTATCCGCCTCAATGTTCTCCACCGGGAAGCCTTCCAGATTGCTCTAGTTTAAACCAGTAGCTCTCAAAAAGGGAAGAGCTGCATCAGCAACACCCCCTGCGACGGGGAACTCGTCAGGTCCCACCGCCCACCCTAGCGGAAACTGCTGCTGGGCCCATCAGTTGGTCTGGGGTCTCCGGGTGCTTCTGCTGCAACCCCCGCCCCCCCCCGTCCCCCATCAGCTAGCGTCAGCTCCAGGGCCACATTGACCTGTCCCGCCTCTGGACAGGGTGTGGGGACGGGGGAGGGGGGGCGCGGATCACAGCACCTCACCTGGATCCAAGCTTCCCCTCAAATGATTCCTGTGTGGGAGCCCCTCCAGGTGCAGGCCGTCTGCGCCTCCCCCCACCAACCCCCCACTAAAGATGGAGTGCAGGGCTCCTTGACCGAAGGTGGTACTTTAACCCTTTAGAATGATGATAAATGTCACCTCCGCTATGGATTTTGTCTTGGGTCACTGCGGGCGCCCAGAGTAAGCGGGAGAGAGCCTTATAGGGCCTGGTGGGACCCGAAACAGGTATGGCCTTTAGCCTTCACAAGCTAAGATGTGAAAAGGCCTGTCAGTCGCACGACGCCATGCGGCACATACGTGTTACATGCCAGTTATAACGGCTGACTTTGTGCGCCCCTTACCCTGCGGGCCCTGCTCTCGGCGGCACCGCTCACGCAGCTTGCAGCGCCCGGGGCGAACGAACACGCGGGGCCCCTGGGTGAAGACGCAGGGCAAGGACTGCTGAAAGGACTGAAGTGGTAAACATTTTCCTTTCTTCGGTTGTCTATCTCTGGACTCCTCCTGGTGTTTTTAATTTTCTTTTCTTTTCTTTTTTTTTTTTTTTAAAGATTTTATTTATTTATTTGAGAGAGAGAATGAGAGACAGAGAGCATGAGAGGGGGTAGGGTCAGAGGGAGAAGCAGACCCCCGCCGAGCAGGGAGCCCGATGCGGGGCTCGATCCCGGGACTCCAGGATCGTGACCTGAGCCACCCAGGCGCCCCCGTTTTTAATCTCCTATTTAATGTCATTCTCCCTGGGGCTCCCCTGGGGGAGCGTAGACCCGGCCAGGTGCGCGCCAGTCAGTGCTCACACTCCCGCCTTCCAGCTGCTGGACCCCCCCCACCCCACAGCCACCAAACCAAAGCACCGCGCGCTGGCAGAGGGAGGGGAAGCCTACCAGCTCAGGGGCGGCAGACCGGCGGCCCCCAGGGCATTGCTACCTCTGCCCAGAACAAGCCGGGTGCCTAGATGCGGGCGGGCACTGCCAGCTCAGGAGGGCGCACGCTGCCAGGCCCCCATCCGAGACGCGGGGACGCACAGGCGGACCGGGACCCTCGGGACCGCGCACCCCCCCCCCCGCCCCCCGCGGGGAGCGGGGCAGGGCAGCCAGGTGGGGTGGGGGCGGGGGGCCCGGCTGCCTGGAACCTGCTCCGGGGAGGCAGGAGGCGGGATCACCCCAGAGTGCAGCCTCCGAGCCCGGCGCATGCTCGCTCTAGTGTCCCTTGGGACTCGATTTACAAAACAGAAATTCGAAGTGTAAGATTAAGAATTTAATTGGCTCCATGAGCCATGGCTCCAGAGCATTGAGTCCCAGGCTGGGACCCTTTGGGACACGCGGCCCGATCACTGCCCCCGCTGCATGTCCCTGCAGCCAGCCTTTTGTAGGATTTACTTCTTTAAGTCTCGCAACAAGCCTATAAAACTAGGTCTTAGGGTCGTCTCCATTTTGCAGATGGGGCAGTTGAGACGTAGAAGACGGAGGTAGCCTGCCTGACAGTGCTCAGCCATTTGAGTAGGTGGAGCGGGGTTCTAACCCAGCGGTCTGACCCAGCGCCTGCGTTCTTGACCTTGTGCATGCTACTGCTCGGAACAGAGTACGTGCACGACAGACGCACCGTCGGAATGGGCAGCCAAGCGTCTGCGGCTCCTTCAGGTCCAGCAGGCCTGAGTGCCCTGTCTGCCCTGCAGTTTCCCTCGGGTTCTTTTGCCCCCTACCTAAAACCGTTTTGTTAATCTTCTCCCAAAGGAGAAGTAGAAACATGAACACAAGGTAGGGTTTCCGTCCAGGACGCTGAGTGCCAGTGACATGTCTGTGGATGTCACTGAAAGGGGTGAGGCTAGCTCGAAGCGGGCCGCTCTGCCAGCCGCCTTCCCTCCTCCTGTGGGTTTTACAGCCTGGCACTGAAATGAAGATCCCGGTCCCTCCTTTGTAGCTATCTGACCGCTGACCTGGATCTCTCGCATCTTCCTCCCATCACCCACCATCCTCAGCATCATCGCCACTGTCCTCACCCTTCTGAGCATCCGCTGTGTACATCCGAAGAGGACAGAGTCTAGTGAAAGAGACTCGGCCTTAACTCACTCTTGGAAGGAGTTCCCATCAGGCAACATCTTTACCAAATTATCTCCTTCTAGAGTTCGGGAGTGGTTGGAAGGGATGCCTTTCATCTGAGTATACCCCTCTGGAGAATAATCTCATATGGTCGCTCCATTCCTTTTTCTAAATCGGCTAGGGTGAGGGACAGAGCAAAGTTCTCATGATACTTCTAATGTCAAGGAGAGTATTGGCATCAGAAATGAGGAGAGAAAATTGTGAAAAAAGTATATTAAATGTACATAAATAAAAACTTCATTAAGTAACATGCACTGATTTTAAATGTGCACAACATTCTTGTTACTACTTAAAAATAGAATGATGAAGGATGATTTGGTGGGAGTAATTGTTTAGTTAAAAAAAATCAATTTAACATCACTTTGCTTTCAATTTCTGCTGCCAAGAAAACTCATGCTGTATCTTCTAATTCAAACATAAGTGTCTCCAGAAACCTTTGGATCCCATATTACAAAGCCCCATCTGTCTTACCCTCTCCAAATTAGCATTTTAGCTTAATTCACTTATGAATTTTCTGACATTCGCTTGATTTCCCCCCACTCTTGTTATCTAAAGTTACAACTGGCATCTTTTAGATTTGGATTCAACTTAGAAAATAATTTTTAGCTTTTTAAAATCCTTTTTGGTAGTAAGCAGGGTATAAATAAATAAAATTTAAAACGCGATGCAAATATGTATGCACAAGGATGTTTATTGCGGCATCGTTTGCAAAAGCAACAATTGGAAACAAATGTCTATGAACCCAAGGGTGGCTGAAGCAGTAATTGCTAAAAAGGGTGAAGTATCTATTGATCAATTGTTCAATCTGTTGACTGAGGCATCCTGATATGGAAGTCTGTATATGATAAAGGACGTAGGAAAAAAGAAATTGAAAAATCAGTATAAAGACAGTTTTATGTATAGGGAAAGAAGCAAATACGGAAGGGCACAGGAAGTAGGTTGCAAGTCACTCCAAGTGCGGAATGTGATTAGCTCTGGGGGGGTTTGGGGGGCACAGGGCAAGTGGCACAAGCAGCTGAGGGGACAGTCACGTTTCTTTCTGTAGGCTTGTGTTATGTTTGAATCTTCTACAATAAGAACGTGTGGCTTCATATTATTTTGTAATTTAAAAAATCCAAGCCAAAGCAAAAATTCTTGAATTACCCGGCATAGATAATAAAATCGCAAATGACACAAATAAGGGTCATCAGAAATTCTGAAGGGTTCCTTTCTATCTCTAGTTTGAATAGTTACATATCCACACTTGAGGCAAAATAAAAAGGAAAGAAATTTAAGACATAGACGAGAGGAAATGATTAGAGCTGAAGAAAACAGCCAGCGTACAACTGTCTGTCTAGAAAGCATAAAGAGATTACAATTTTAGGTAGAATACAAGGCAGAGAGAAACACGTATTTGTGCTTGCAGAACTGTGTTTTGTGTTTGGGGAGGACGTTTTTCTAATACTGATGATAATAAGAATACATTGCCATGACGGTATGGCAGGCAATATCTTAAATAATTTTACTTTTATTAACTCATGTGATCTTAACACGCCAGTTAGGAAGAGTCTGTCGTTATTCCCATTTGACAGATGAGAAATGGAAGCAGAGAGAGGTTAAGGCCAAGGTCACATAGGTCGAAAAGGATGGAGCTGGGATTCAAACCCACGCAGGATGAATCCAGAGTCTAGACACATAACCACTCCCCTAAAGCTGTAAAGCCAAATAGACACATGCGTCTACTCGGCAAGTGCATCTATGTGGCAGGGAGTGAGTGCTGCCCCGGAGATGCTGGTCCAGCAGCCTCAGCTTTCCTCTGAGCTCCCCATGCACACCCAGGCTGCCCTTGGCAATTTCTCCCCACACATGCAGCCGACTGTTTCTCTGATTGCTTATTTCCCGGTATTTCTGTGTAACCGCACTTAGACGAGGAGGCTAGCTTGCCTCAGAAAGCAAGTAGAGGACAGGGCACCAGAGAAGCTGGGGGACTCTGAGTTGGGGTGGTTGTTGGGAGCAAGGACTAGAGAATCGGTCAGAGCAAAGACGGCTGGCAGAGGTGGAGGGCAACTGAACAGGAAAACTATGATTTATTCATTAATCAGCAGCCAGGACGGGAGTACTCATTCCTCCAGCTTTCTCCTGCCTTGCCTTGTTGAACTAGCTATAGGTGAAGGACGGGTGTGAATCACTTTTTTGTAGTTAAAAAGGAAGAAGTCAGAGCCCAAAATCAAGGAATTTATCAACTATGCTAACATGAGAAGGCCATCCACAGAGGAACACAGAGACAGAAATAAATACTAAGCCGGGGATCTGGGCTTTGGATTCCGTGTTGGTGCCAGCTGAGTTATGTGGTCATGGGTAGATGACTTCACCCCTGAGAACCTCTGGGAGAACTACACCTTTGTCCATAGGTCGTAGGGTCAGAGGAAGTCATGCACACCAAACTGGTCAACGGGGTAGAGACACAGAGCTCACTCTCCACCTGAAGGAGGCAGGTAGGATACAGAAAATAGACTCCTTCCCTCCCTCCGCCCACGGGTATCACACCTGCATGAAGCTCTTCAGGCCCGACCAGCCTCCTTCTGCTCCCTCTCCTTTTGTCTTTCACAGACTTGCCCCCTCAAAGTCTCCAGACTTCAAATCCCATCAGGAAGTCCGAAACTGGCCTGGGCTAGAGAAATAGCAACATGCTCTCAAGCATGGGAAACAGGCCTTGAGAAAAGAGGTTGAGGGGTCTGAGGAAGCAGCGTTAGCCTGTTGGTCAGCGACATATGGCTCATGGCCGGTGTCTCCGAGAGACAACGTTCCCATGCATGACCTTCTGTCATGCTCCAGCTGGGAGACTGAAGCTGCTGCTGGGGAGAAAGACAGCTGGGGGATGCGTATCCCCCGGGATGTGCTGCCCTCCAAGGGACCTCGGGCTCTGCAGCGCTCTCAAGACTGGCAAAGGGTTTAGAGCCCCTGGATGTACACACCCCCCTTCTTTGTTTACATCCACCGGTCACACTCTCCCCTCAGAATCTCCCAGTCTTATTTCACGAGGCGTTTAGTCTCTCAGTCAGTGAGCTAGATTCGTGGACACCCCACCCACATTCCCATTCCTGGACCGGCACACTTGCCCTCACTGCTGAGAGAGGTGCTTGCCATGAAACTCATGACTCTCCCTTTTTCTGGGATATTGTCCCGGTGGAGGGGGGCCAGCTGGCCAGAGTGCTTGCTGTCACGCAACCCCCACCCCAGGGCAACCCCCAGCCACTGACTGCTGACTGGCGCAGAGGTACAGCGGGCTGCCCCTTTGCCTCAGAGCGAGACTCCCACAAATCCCATCCCGGCCTGGCCATTCTCCTTCCCTGCCCTCCCTCCTTACAGGTTCCCCATGCATCACAGGCCCTGGAATCCCCATCTCAGTGTATGGGGGAGACTCTAAGGATGCGATCCAGGGGTTCACTGACCCAGCCGCCCTCGTGGAAAACCTACCTCACAGGCACTAGAGCACATCCCCGAGGGGCGCCAGGGTGGCTCAGTCGGCTGGGCGCCTGCCTTCGGCTCAGGTCGGGATCCCAGGGTCCCGGGATCGAGCCCCGCCTCGGGCTCCCTGGTCTGCAGGGAGCCTGCTTCTCCCTCGCCCTCTGCCTGCTGCTTCCCATGCTTGTGCTCTCGCTCTCTCTTAAATAAATAAAATCTTAAAAAAAAAGATGCACATCCCTGGGGCACATGGCTGGCTCAGTTGGTAGAGTGTGTCACTCTTGATTCCAGGATCATGAGTTCGAGCACACATTGGGCGTGGAGCCTACCTAAAATTAAAAAAAAAAAAAAAAAAGTAAAAGGGGCGCCTGGGTGGCTCAGTCGTTAAGCGTCTGCCTTCGGCTCAGGTCATGATCCCGGGGTCCTGGGATCGAGTCCCACATCGGGCTCCCTGCTCGGCGGGAAGCCTGCTTCTCCCTCTCCCACTCCCCCTGCTTGTGTTCCTGCTCTCACTATCTCTCTCTCTGTCAAATAAATAAATAAAAATCTTAAAAAAAAAAAAAAAAAGTAAAAGGGGTGCCTGGGTGGCTCAACCCGTTGTGTCTGACTCTTGATTTCAGCTCAGGTCATGCTCTCAGGGTCGTGGGATCGAGTCCCACCTTGGGCTCTGCCCTCAGTGCAGAGTCTGTTTGTCCCTCTCCCTCTGCTCCTCCCCCCCATTCTCTCTCAAATAAATAAATAAATAAAATTATTTTTAAAAACGCAGATTCCTGAGCCCAATCCTGGTTCCACTGAGCCAGAATCAGCTGGTGGACCATGAGAATTTGCTTTTTCTTTCTTTCTTTTTTTTTTAAAGATTTTATTTAACAGAGAGAGACACAGTGAGAGAGGGAACACAAGCAGGGGGAGTGGGAGAGGGAGAAGCAGGTTTCCTGCTGAGCAGGGAGACCTATGCGGGGCTTGATCCCAGGACCCTGGGATCATGACCTGAGCCGAAGGCAGACGCTTAACGACTGAGTCACCCAGGCGCCCAAGAATTTGCGTTCTCAACAGCCTTCCAACTGTGCTCAGGGATACTTAGGTTTGTGCAGCACTGTTACCGTCTCTTCTCTCCCATCGCTCATGGCATTTCCACTTAGCACGGTCTCCCTTCCGTTAACATCGCCCTGGGTCCTCTCCCTGCACCTCTCCATGCATGGTGCCCGCTGCCACTTGCCTGGCGCTCACCGCCAGATGGGAAGCCCTCCTCCATGGAATCACCCCAACTCCTCTCCTTCACCTCCCAAAGGGCAAAACTACCTACACCATGAATCTGACACTCTAGTCTATTCTTCTTTACATTGTCAGGAACCTCTTTTCCCAAATACTTCCCCTGATCTGTACTCTAATCTGCTTGAGGACCTCGAATGTGGCTTAAACTTCTTTGTGGCCTCCTGCTCAGCACTATGCGAACATTTAAAAGTGTTTCATCCATTCAATAGATATTTATTGAATATTATGTGCCATGCACCTAATATGGACTCTGGAGATCCAAAGAAATAGATTGTTCTTATCTTGGTGGGCCGCACAATTCAATTGATTAAATGCTTTCAAGAGTGAGTTTATTGGGCGCCTGGGTGGCTCAGTTCGTTAAGCGTCTGCCTTCGGCTCAGGTCATGATCCCAGGGTCCCGGGATCGAGTCCCGCATCGGGCTCCCTGCTCCTTGGGAACCTGCTTCTCCCTCTGCCTCTCTCTCTCTGTCTCTCATGAATAAATAAATAAAATCTTAAAAAAAAAAAAAGAGTGAGTTTATTGTAAAAGTATCTCTAAAGACAGCATCAAAAGGCTTTCGTTCATTTATTCATTCAATAAATATGTATTAAGCACTGATTATGTGCCAGGCACGTAGGTACCGGGTATATGATGGTAAGCAAAACAGACATAGGATCTGTTCTCCGGAAGCTTATGGTTTAGTGGAAGAGACATATTGATTATATGATTATAGAAACTGTAATTACAAAATATGGCAAGTGCTTTTAAGGAAAAGTGCAGGGTGTTCAAGCACTGGGGCTTACCAAAGGTTAGGCAGAGCTTTAAATAGGCAGCTTGGGGAGAAGATATGAGGGAACTTGCAAGGTGCAGGGAACAGCATGTGCAAAGCCTTGTGGTGAGAAGAGTTTGGCTTCTGGGAACTGAAAGAAGGGAGCAGAGTGAGTTCCCGGGGCGCGATGAGCAGAAGGGGGAGAGGCAGTGGGAGGTGAGAGGTCAGGGAGGCAAGAATCCGATCTCTGGGGCCCTGATGGCCACATTAAGGATTTTGCTCTTCATTTTAAGAACAATCGGAAGCCAGTGAAGACATCAGTCAATGTGAAAAAGCAAAGGAAAGGGCTCTCAGGCTGGAGTGTGGGCCTCCCAGGCTGGACTATGGGGCTGAGGCTGGAGTGCGGGGCTCCCAGGCTGGACTGTGGGTCTTTCACTGGGCTGCAGGAGCAGGCTTCGCCCCTCAAGCCCTTTCCCACCTGGGACCTCTGCCCAGGCAGGTCCCTCTGCCGGTGATGCTCTTCCCCACTCTCCGAAGGTGAAGGAGGGTGGCCTTAGGTCTGAACCTGAAAGCCATCGCTTCCCAGAGGCCTGCCCGGCCACACCCTTCAATGATACCCCTTCTGTTTTCTGTCTTAGCCCTGTGCTCCTTTCCTTCCTGTGCTTATTACAACCTGCAATAATTTGGTTTCCTTGACTTGTTTTGCTTGTTTTTAGGTGTCCTCATGTAAGCTCCCCTGAGGGAAAGAACCATGACCGCCTTGGCTCTTCTTTGCCTCTTACACAGTATCTGGTACAACGTGGCTGCTTCTACATATCTGTCCAGAGAGTGGGTGGTCGGGGTCAGAGGGGTGCCCAGCGGGAGTGGGGCCCAGATGGAGGGATGGTGATGCAGTGGTAGCCGATGGTAGAGACCAGAGAGGAGAGGAGTGGATCTAAGCAGCCCTTCTCAAAATGTTTAAGTTCTGAGATGCTTTTCACTCTTCATGATTGAGAACCTCGGCGACTTTTCTTTACGTGCGTGATAGCTATCAAGATTTGCCATATTAGAAATTAAAGTGGAGAAAACCTAAAAATCTTGATTAATTAATGTTAAATGAAAAATAATAAGCCCATTACATAGTAAGATAATTTTTTTTTATGAAAAAGAACTGTTTTCCCAAACAAAACAAAATCTAGTGAGACAAGTGACATTGTTTTACATTTTCCCAAATTTTGTAAATGTCTGGCTTATTATAGTTGGACTCGTATCTGCTTCTGCACATAATCTGTTTCAGTATCTCATGCCACGGAGCCTCTGGAAGGCTCTGCTGTACACTTGGGAGCCACTTGGGAATGGAAAGGGCAAATAACGTCTTAGTGTGAAGGGTTTGGGGCAGTGGGCATCCCGAAAGGACTCGGGGGGATCTCCCCTCCCCTCACCCCCCCCCATCTCTGCAAGGGACCCAGACAGCCTGTGAGAACTGCTGAGCAAGGATATTTAGGAGGCGATACTGAAAGGCCTTAGATATGTTACTGTAATTACTGCTAATAATGACTGCGAGTTTATTATATGCCAGGCATATTTTAATCTTCACAACAACTCTGTGTAGAAGGAACCCTTTTACACATGCGAAGCGTTGATGATTCGATGGTGTTAACCAATACAAATTCTGCATATGTGCCCGTGTCTACCTTTTTCACAATGAAATTGGACATTTTTATTTTTGAGAAAGTGACCAAAATGGTTAAGGATGAATTTCCAGCTTTGGGATGGTAAGGCTAAGTCCAACTCCAAACAGTGAGCCTCAGACATAAAAGTACCCTCTATTACCTTCCATAATTCAATTACTTTGGAAATATGACTTTGATTTAAATGTATTTTTGAGCCATTTCATTTTTAAAGGCCCATTTGGGGATCTTAAAAAATTAATTAAATCTTTTGTCTTTGAGGCTTAATCTCTCCACTTCTGGCATATTCTCTATGGCTGTGAGAAAACTGCCAATCATTTCGGTAATTTGCACCTAAAATAAAGGTGCAGGAAAGTTGAAATTAGAAACAGCTAGAATAGCAGTTCCTTGTTTTTTTTTCTGTTAAGGTTTTGGATCAAATTTCACAGAACCCTCCTGGGTCTGCCCAGCTTCCTCTTCCAGGTGCTGGATTCAATGCTTGCTTATTTTCACCACCTAGCATTCTGGGTTCCTCCAGCTGAATTTCCACCTCTCCTCTCCTGTCGGCTGCCTCACTGCTTTGCCTGCGCTCCTTTCCCCTGGTGATACTGACCCCACTTGGCATCTCCCTGGTCCACACCCACCCTGATTCTTACCCTGGAGCGTGGTCATTTTTCCAGAGCATGTCCCCTTTGCTTAGTCGTTCCCCACCCCATGTCAGGCACTGTGGCAAGCATTTTACGTGTATTCTGTCATCTCGTGCTCACAAAAGCCCCATGAGGTTGGAGTGACCCATTTTGGGGTCAGAAAATGAATTTGAGGGCGCTAAGTAACTTGTTAGCAGGGAGAACCACAGCCCACACAACTTGGGAGCAGAAAGGCATTCCCGGAGCCCACGGCTGTCTGATTCCGAAGCTTTGTTCTAAATCACTGAGCTCTCTTTCACCTCTCTGCGTTTTTAAACGCTGTGTCCTTTGCCTGCTTTTCTTAAGCTTCAAGTGTCTTCTCCAAGGAAACTTCCCTTGACTCAGTCCCAGATGCCCCCTCTGCTTGAGCTGCATCCTGCACACCTGCACACTAGCTTGATATGTGTTTGTTTTCTCCCCAGTAGACTGTGGGTGCCCTCGGGGTAAAGACTCTGCTTTTCACCTGAGCCTCCGCCATCTATCTAGTCCCTGGCAAACAATGGGTGCTTCCTATTAATAACTGATATATTTTTTTGCTGAATTAATTAACAAATGAATGAAGTCCATTTGTCAGCCTATTGTTTGGAATCTGGACTAAAAATAGTGCTTACGTGTTGTTGAAATTGTGCATGCACTTTCAAGGTAGGTCCTGGATTAGCAGAATGAGCGGGTTGACTGTTGTGTTTTCCACAGTTTTACTACATTGTTTCTTCTGGAAAATATGGTCCGCATTTGGGGAACTATGGTCCACATTTGGGGAATAGTCTTAGACCTAAGTTTTTGACCGTCACTGACAGTTTGTGGACTGCCCTTGGAGCTGACTACATTTTATCGTCTATTTAGAATTTACTTCAAGGATAACTGGATGGCCACCTGTACATTTTTGTCCTTCCTTCCTTCCTCATCCTATTCTCCTTGTTAAGGGCTTACTGCTTGCCAGCCCTATCCTAGGCATGAGGGCCACAGGTGGGCAACAGCGTCCCAGAAATGAGAGGCCCAGTATAACGGAGACCAATAGTTACAGCCGTGGTTAAGAGGAGTGTGACAAGGTGTCAAAGCTCAGAGGGGCAGACACTGGATTCTGCTCAGATTGTCTTGGAGAAGCTCCCAAGAGGTACTTGCACTGAGTCTGGCTGAAGGTCCTAGTTTCTCAGATGCCTGGTAGCTACCATCGTCACTTTAATCTGAATGTGGAGGTTTAAGGACACTTACGGGTAGTAAAGAGTTTACAGTAACAGGTATCTATAGAGGGGCCTAGGATTGCACAGGAAGAAAAATGTAGACTATTGCCCTGACGGTGTTGTTCAGTTGTCCAGTCGGTCCTAAATGGCAGACACACATCTGTTCGCAACATCTTAAGAGAAAGAAGATAAAATCCATTCCGGTGGCTGTGTTGTGAACATCTCATCGCCTTGACTATGCAGGAGCAAGACGGTGTCCGCTTGTCCTTTGCTCCACAGCTAAATGCATTCAATTAATTAATTAATTAATTAATTAATTAATTAATTAATGTTCCAGTGATTAGTGTACTCCTGAGGGTCCCTCAGCTCCTCTGAGACAAAGCAGTTTGAAAAAGGGTTAAAAGAAATCATGCTGGTTTTGACAAACCTTGACTCCTACTCTAAAGCCTAATCTAAAGAAGAAATTTTCACTGGGTTCCGGAGCTCTGCTCCTGGAAGTCAGAGATGGACACACTCATTCAGTATCCTCGGTGTGGCCTGACACATGGGAAGTGCTCAGCAAGTTGGTTATAAGACGGCTTTGATGCCTGATACCTGCATTCATTGGATTACGTATGTAGTTGGAGGGATTTCATCTGGGGCGATATTCACTGCAAGGAAGGACCCTGACATGCCTATTAATCTAGAAATATATTTGATGGTCTGCTGGGCCCTGAGTGACCATGGTAGTGAGTATATGGATAAGTGATGATCTCAGCTATCTTGCATGTTTTGGCTGAAGTGCTGTAATTGCTGTAACATCTGAGATGCTGGCATCAAGACCAGTGCAGTCCATCCTTGGCTTGTCTCCTGACGGAGGACCAAGTACTATGATAGAAAAAGCATAAGACACAGACTTTGGAAATGTGGGTTTATATTTTTTCTGGATATAGTTATCTATTGCTATAAAACAAATTATACCAAAACTTAGTAGCTTAAAACTACTGACAAAGACTCTCCTTGACCCAACTTTAGGCTCCTCTGAGCTGTCTTCTCAATGAAGTCTCAATCTTGGCCTAGGAGAACTGCAAAATCTTGGCACTGACAGTTTTATCCACCCCCTTGAGCTTCCAGAAACAAGCTAGTGATTGTTCAAGTCTCCTAGTGTGAGTGGTGGATAAAACTTGTTTGTGTCCCTGGCATGACCCAGCCCCTTCAGAGTTCCTGTCTGGGGGAGCTCACCCTGCCCAAAGAATTTTCTGTTTGGGATTCACCCAGACCCAACACCTGCCTTGCCTAATAGTTCTCATTAAACAGCTCCCAACCTGCTCTGTGTAATTTTTCACTTCTCTGACTCTGCTCAAGGTCTCAGTGGTTTCTTCTCCCTTCCCTCTTTCTTCCCTTGAAACACCCAGTCTCTCTGCACAGATTGGAGCCGAGCCCTGTTTATGCTGACATCTCTCTCCCCGACTGCAGTAGTCCCTATAAAATCCATTTTGCTACCTTTAACAAATGCCTGGCTCTGTCTCCCTCTGACATTGCAATAAACTCTTATGAACTCCTATAATTTCGGAGGGCCAGGGATTCAGGAGAGCCTCAGCTGGGTAGTGCTGGCTCAAGGCTTCTCAAGATGCAGACTGGGGCAGCACTCATCTGAAGGCTTGACTGGGGCTGCAGGGTCTTCCAAGGGGTGCTGGCTGACGGCAGGAGCCCTCAGCGTTTACCATGTGACCCTTGCCAAAGGGCTGTCTGAGTGTCCTTGTGACACGAGAGCAAGGTGGGAGCTGCACTGTCATTTATGACCTACCCTGGAAGTTATACACATCCACTTCTGCAGTATTTCACAGGCCAGCCCTATTCACTGTGGGAGGGGACTCCAAGGCTGTGGATACCCGGAGGCGGGAGTTACTGGGGGCCCACATGGAGGCTGCCTGCCATGGCTTTGCTAGCAGTCTGTGTTATGACCTTGGGCAGGTCACCAGGGCTCTCTGGGCCAGAACAACGAGGGGAAGGCTACGCTTAATCTATGAGGCCCCTCCCGGCCCTGACTTTATCTTTTATTAAATGAGAGAGTCAGTCAGCGAATGAAAGAGTTAATGTGCTTACAAAAGCATTTCTCACAGAGAGTCGCTCGTTTGCCAGGGTCTGGCCCAATTCCTAGAACTGGGTAGCTTGTTTTGTGGGGGAGGAAGAGGGGGTCGCAGCAGCTGTCTGGGTTTCCCATCGTCTCCCTTCTCACTTCCGAGGTCAGAGAGGTGGGAGGGGACATGAACAGGTGGCTCCTGATTAGGCTGGCTTGAATCAATCCTGATACAAAGACACTAAGGATTTGGAAATGAACATGCAAGTGGGGGAAACTGGCAGGCTGCCCTTGGAAGGAGCTGGTCCTGGTTTTGCTCCTTTCAGGAGTTTTGCACCTGATTAATGATTCTGTTCAAGATGGATTAAGCTGCTGGAACTTTCTCCATTTAGCAATACCAGCTCTTCCCCCCCCCGCCGCCCTGTAACACTTCTTTTGGCTAATCTTGCCTCCCCCACCCCTGACTTGTTCCTGGGGCAAACCATTGGTCCAGGATGAACTGGGTGAATGGCACCTCATGTACTACTCCCTGAAGCAAGAGACTAGGGGCCATTACAAGTCAGGGGGGCTCAGGTTCAAAGCCCACCTGGACCCTTGAATCAGATTCTCTTGATTCCCTCAGTTAAGTTTCACTCTCAACAAATATTGTCACTTCCAGAGGGTGTTCCTGGTTCTATTCTGCCTTCCCCAGAATGAGCAGGAGGAAAATAGGGAGCAGGCACCCAAACCAGGAAGTTGAAAGGAGTGGCTGTTATTCAAGATGCAAATAGAGCCCCTACCCGACATCCCTCCTCCTTCTGTCTTCTTCCCCCATTCCTTGTGTGAGACTCTGCGAGAGCACAGTCCTGTGCACAGTCTCAGACAAGGAATGTGAAGACCCAGCGTCATGGCCCTGTGATGGACATTACAGCAGTGGAGTCCAGGTTTCTTCCCTACTCCCCACTTCCTGCAAGAGCACACTTTTAGCGCCGGTTGACCAGTCATCTGGTAAATCCCTCTTCCTGCAGACGGCTGTCAAGAGGATAGGACCTGGGTGACTGTGGGTGGTGAGGGGGCAAAAAACAGATGAGGGGCTATGTTTGCAGCCTCCACTCCAGCCCTGCCCACCCCTTTTTCACGGACTTTCTCTGCCCTCCTCCATGCTGCTCTTTGTTCAGCAGGGACCCAAGGATCCCCCTCCAGAGAAAGCGAATCGTCGCGGGCTCAGGGTGCCAAGTACCCTGCGGCCAAGGAACTCGGCACAATGCTCCTTTATGCCTTGCTGTGTGCTCTCCTTCCTGGCCCGGCTACCCCGTGCATGGTTCTCCTTAGTCTTTCTTCACCATTTCTTTTCCAGTTGACTTAGTTATTACAGTACATGGATGGTGGGGGAGGAAAGACCTTGGAGGCTGGGCCTGGCACCAGCATCTGAGCGGGAAGGGGGCTCCCTGGCCCTGCTGTGACTTCACTGGGGGCTGGTGCATCATATGCCCACCAACAGGGCCCTGGACCCACCCACCTTCCAGAGGCAGGGCATGCCTCTTGATCATGGCTTCCCTGTTGGAGTTCTGGACCCCATCAGCCTAGGACGTCTCTAGAGAGTGCTGAGTATGGAGTCGGGGGGTGAGTGAAGCCCTCCTTGCTCAGCTCCAGACTAGGTGTAAAGTAGGTTGACACACTTAAAAAAGAAAACTGCACCAATTCAAGCCAAGGATGGATGTTGAGGAGATCGGGGACTCAGGGGACTTCCTGTCTGTGGACAAAAATCTCAGTGCAGCTAGCTGTGCCTCTGTTGCCCTAACCAGCCCCATTTAGCCTCGCCCTGAAGTCAGGCCAGCGGGGTCCCTGTTCCTGCTCACAGATCTGACTTCCTCCTTCAGTCACATTTTCAGGGGGTTACTAGACCTCCTTTTTTTTTTAAGATTTTATTTTTATTTATTTGACAGAGAGAGAGAGATAGCGAGAGCAGGAACACAAGCAGGGGGAGTGGGAGAGGGAGAAGCAGACTCCCCACTGAGCAGGGAGCCCGATGCGGGGCTCGATCCCAGGACCCTGGGATCATGACCCAAGCCGAAGGCAGACGCCCAACGACTGAGCCACCCAGGCGCCTCATAGAACTTCTAAGACCTACACAACACAGCATTGACATTAAATATCTGCTTTACATTTAAATAACTTTTTAAATAAAACTCTTCTAATTTGTAATCAGACAACTGGAGTTTCACTTTCGAGGTCACAGGCTTCATGGGGAAAATACGAAAGTTAATACAGAGAACAAAGTTCAGCCCGAGTCCTTGGCCACCTTGGTGTTCCCCAACATTTATGTCAACCTCAGACAAGTGAGTACCTGCTGGTGTGTATTGCATGAGGACTAGGAGGAGATAACCAACTCATTACAGCTGAAAAAATGTAAACGTGTGGAGAGTAACTGGGGGCAAATTTTCAGGTGTGATACTGTTCATGAAATCTGTCCCGAGTGCTGGACATACTAAATGTGATTGCAAGGGGACTCTGGTCTGGTTAGGGGACAGACAGTCCCCGCTGAGATGCCCGGGCTGCTATAGGCGGGGGTGGTGCTACGAAGTGCCTGCACCATTCTACACATTAAAACACTCAAATACATCTCTACCAGGCATTAGATAGATGCTGCTCCCCGTCTCCCCCAGCCCTCCCCCAAATCTGTCTACTGCAGCCCCCCTCTAGGCACCTCCTGGAGCTTCGTAAAATGCGGCTGCTAAAGGGTTAAGTCCGGCAGAGCTGGCGGCCAGGACCCTGTTTCAGCGTTACAGCTAGTATCCCTTGTCAAACATTTCGAGTATTACCCCCGGCTATACGGATGACTATAATATGCGTTGGCAGAGAGATCTGGAAGGAGCTTTGCTGTGGCAATGCTTGAAGGTCTGATTCACTGAATCTGAGAGCGGGTTCTGGTACATGGGAGGGGGGGCCCATGGCATTAAACCCGTTCCTAGACATCGAAATTTGATTTATTAACATTGGCAACAGTTACAGGCCATCTTGCCAACAAACTTTCTGAAATTGAAATCACATGAAACTTTCCTAGTTCCTGCTAGTGCCACATACGCCCTTTCCTTTCTAAAGCAGCAAATTCACTTAAAAATAATTAAGAAAAGATTGATGGGATTTTGGAATGGTAATGAAAAATATGATCTCATTAGTAAGTCATGAGTCAGGGCCAGGCACTCTGTCAGATGTATGCACGTCTGCATAATTAGAAGAAGCTGATACAAGGGCAGCTAATAATGGCATGAATTAAAAAATTAAAATGGTTTCCCTTTATACTTTTTGGCTGTGCTGAGATTCTTCCTTTTGCAAAAATTCAGAAAGAGATCTCTTTCAAAAGAGCCCTATCAAAGGGAACAGTTGGTGGAAAAGAAAATGGCAGTAGAGAGAATTAAAAACACTAACTAAAAGGCGTCTTTGCACCAAATCTGTCATTAAGTGTCATTTAGGTTATGGTCCAACATCAGAAACGCTCTCAGCCACTTATCTTCAAGAGGATAAATACACCCCTGAGGTGAGTGTATTTTGAAAAGAACCTCTAGATTAATCATATAAACTATATATAATCTCTGATTCGAACTATACAACACACAAAGCGATTCCCCTTCAGAAGAGACGTGTAAGCTCTGGGAAGGCCACAAAGAGCTGGGAGGGAGACGACAGAATGACAGCCTCGTTTCTGCCACGTCCAGCTGGGTGACCCTGGACCGACCAAGTCTAAGCCTTGATTGACTCATTGATAAAATGGGGCTGGAAGACCAGCCTGTGCATTTGACTGTGAGGTTCAAATGATACAATGTTTATAAAGCAGGCATTCATTGAAAATTGTTTCTCTCTCCCTTTTCCTTAGGAACCTTACATAGGGGGCGCCTGGGGGGCTCGGTCGATGAAGCGTCTGCCTTCGGCTCAGGTCAGGATCCCGGAGTCCTGGGATGGAGCCCAGCATCGGGCTCCCTGCTCAGAGAGGAGTCTGCTTCTCCCTGTCCCTCTGCCCTTCCCCTCTGCTTGTGCTCTCTCTCTCAAATAAATAAATATAATCTTAAAAAAAAGAACCGTACTTAGTTGACATTTGAAAGTTAACAGTTTCCCCTTCTTCATTTAAGAGGTGGCTGAGTAGCCTCGAGGTGCAAGCTGCAGCAGAGGAGCAGAGTGAGGAAGGGATTTATAATCTTGTTGCAGGCGGGGTGAAAGGGATGGACAAGTGCACACGGCTCGTACACAAAGCAGAATTGGGTTGGATGCTGTGGAAGCTCAAGGACACTGGAAGCTGCTAAAAGAAAAGTGAGTGTGTGAGGGTGTACGAGGAGCCGAGGCTCAGCTGATATACACTCCTGTACCCGCAGTTAAAATACCGATGTCCCTCTGCCCTGAGCCCCCCACACTCCCACACCTTGGCTCCCTCCCCTGCCTCCCCCAATCCAGCAACAAAGGATCAGTGTCCATCACGGCAGGGCCCTAGAGGCCCTCCTCCTCTACCTATGGCCAGAGTTTTGTTGTGATTGGATGGTGCCTATGATGCGCGCATGGTCAAATATTTTCAGTATCACCCCTGAGTGTGCGAGGGATAAGGGACTTCATAAGCTTGCTGGTGTATGAAGTGACGGTGACAAGAAGAATGAGATTTTGACCGGCAAATCAGAGAGAGGGCATCCCAGGCAGGAGGAACGGCATGAATGAAAATAGGGAAGAAACAAAATAAGGCACTGATTTGAAAAACAGGAAGTGGGAATTGGCAAGCTGGTAGGAGTCAAGATAAAAATGTTATCAGGATATTGTTGAAGGTCTTGACCTTTAAATGAGGAGATTTAACTTTATTTAGTTGGGAGGCGCTGAAGATTTTTGACCAGGGAAGTGATGGAGTATTAACTTTGAAGAAATACTTAAGAAATGACACAAAGGCAGAAAAAACAGAAAAAACTCCATAGCCAGGACAGAAGCATGGGAGCCTGAATCAGGATGTTCTTAATGGAAATAAGAGGAAAAAATGGGTGTAAGAGATAAGGAAGTCACTATCAACCAACTAAACATTCTTAAAAGTTCCTGAGAGAGAGGACTCCAACTCCAGTGTCACTCTCCAGACATGATCCCAGAAGAGTCTGAACCCCGGGGAAGATATTCCATGGTGCTTCACATCCCTGACTTCCTTACCACCCAGAATGTGTATGCCTCCACTCAACTGTATTCTCATTCTCCTACTGGTGAGGGCCCCCTCATCCTCCACACATTTGCATTGTGACCCCCCCTCCCCTTCCATAGTGCCTCTCAATTAACCTTTACTGACCATCTCCCATGTGCCAGGCAGTGTGGGGGGACTTTGTGTACATTATCTGATGGAAAACCTTGTACCTTTTCGTTCAGTCAGAGGCTATCTCTAGAGCTGTGGTAGGTGGACGTGGTTTGTTCATGCAAACCCCACATATCAAGGACTTGAGATCAGTGTTCTCTTGGTTCTTAGTTACCCACCAGCATTTCCAAATCATTACACCTCTATCCTAGTATAAAACTCCACATGCTCTTTGTGGATTTGCCATTTGATAGTATTACTTTTTACTCCTCCTCCTCTATGGTATCTACTCAAATCCTGACCATGCTTCTGTGTTCACTGCAGGCTACTGCACAAGTTTAATCTTCCATACTAATGTTCTGAGTGACTTCAGTGCCCATTTGGACAATCCATATAAAACCAGCCCAGGGTGTCTGGGTGGCTCAGTTGGTTAAGTGACTAACTCTTGTTATCAGCTCAGGTCAGATTTCAGGGTTGTGAGATCGAGCCCTGCATTGAACTTCATGTTCAATGGGAGTCTGTTTGATATTCTTTCCCTCTGCCCACCACTTCCCCCCTCCCCCCCCACTCTCTCTCTCAAATAAATAAATCAATTAAAAAAAAACAACCCAGCCCAACATCCCTTCACTTCCCACTCCCACAGACTTCTTCTTTCTCTTTCAGCCACCTATTCTAATGGTGCACCCAAAACTTGCCATCTCTGGAACTACAAACCTTGTCAGAAATAACACTCGCTAACTCCAACTTCTTGTCTGTCCAGTTTCCTCACATCACCACCTACCTCCAACACAATGTTAAACACAAACGGTAAGAGCAGGCATCTTCATTCTGAATTTCAAAGGGAAATCTTTCAACATTTCTCTATTAAGTATATTTGCCTAGGTGAATTTTATCAAACATTTTAATGCATCTATTAAAATGGTTTTTCTCCCTTTTTTGTTAGTGTGCTAAATTACCCTCTATTTTAGTGAACCAATTTTGCATTCATGTTATATACTCAAAGTGGCCATGATGCCAATTAGTTTGGAAATATTTGGCATTTTTGTATTTATGTTTATAAATGATATTGGCCTGAAATTTTTTTTTTTCATGTAATATCTTTGGCAGGTTTTGATACAAAGTTATGATAGCCTAGTATAATGACTTGAGGAACATCCTCTCTTTTTCACGTATCTGGGAAAGTTTGTGTGAGATTGGTTTTATTTCTTTCTTACATGTTGATAAAGTCCACAGGAAAAGCCATCTGGGCTTGGAGTTTTCTTTGGGGGGATGTTTTAAAATTACAGATTCAACTTCTTTCATAGTTATAGGACTACCCAGACTTTCTATTTCTTTTGCTGTCAGTTTTTTTCCCCATCAAAACTAAAAAAAAAAAATTTTTTTAAAGACTTTATTTATTTGAGATAGTGACAGCGAGTGAGAGCACGAGCCAGAAGACAGAGGGAGAGGGAGAGGAAGAGGGAGAGGAAGAGGGAGAAGCAGGCTCCCCACTGAGCAGGGAGCCAGATGTGGGGCTCGATCCCAGGAACCTGGGATCATGACCTGAGCCGAAGGCAGACGCTTAATCAACTGGCCACCCAAGTGCCCCCAAATTTTCAAATTTTTACATAAAGTTATTTATAGAATATTATCTTTTGAATGTCTGCAAGTTCTATAGTGATGTCTCTTTTTTCATTCCAAATTTCTTTGTGTTTCCTTCTTTCTCTTTTTCTTTAGCAGTCTTATCAGAGATTTATCAATTTAACAAATCTTTTAGAAGAACCAATTTTTGGCTTTATTGATTTTTCATTTTGTGTTAGTTTTCTATTCCATTTGGTATATTCTTATCTACTTTATTTTCTTCTTTCTGCTTTTAATTTGGTATTTTCTGCTATTCCACTTATAACTTTTGAGAGATGGTTAACTCATTAATTTTCAGCCTTCTTTGTGTGCGTGTGTTTTTTAAAGATTGTATTTATTTATTTGAGAGAGAGAGTGAGTGAGAGGGAGAGAGAATCTGAAGCAGATACTGCACTGAGCAGAGCCCGACACGGGACCTTATCCCACAGCTGCAATATCACAATGTGAGCCAAAACCAAGAATTGGACGCTTAAGTGACTGAGCCACCCAGGAGCCCCTTCTTTGTGTTCTTTTTTAAAGATTTCTGTTTTTGGGGTGCCTGGGTGGCTTAGTCAATAAGCGTCTGCCTTCAGCTCAGATCATGGTTCCAGGGTCCTGGGATTGAGCCCCGCATCAGGCTCCCTGCTTCACGGGAAGCCTGCTTCTCCCTCTCCCACTCCCCCTGCTTGTGTTCCCTCTCTCGCTGTGTGTCTCTCTTTGTCAAATAAATAAATAAAATCTTAAATAAATAAATAAATAAAATAAACATTTCTGTTTTTAACTAATCTCTACACCAAACGTGGAATCAAACTCACAACCCCAAGATCAAGAATTGCATGCCTCACTGACTGAGCCAGCTAGGCACCCTCATCCTTCTTTGCTAACACAGAACCTAAGGCTACAGATTTTTCCCCAAATAATGCTTGAGGTGCATCCCACTAGGTTTGTATATAATCTTTTTATTATCGTTCAGTTTGAAATATTTTATAATTTCTACTGTTTTCTTTTTGTTACTCCATGAGTTATTTAGAATTATGTTTCTTACTTTCCACCAATATACAGATTTAAAATTTCTATTAATGATTTCTAGCATAATTGCATTTTGGTCAGGGAAAGCATTGTTTACTTCGATCATTTGACAACTGTTGAGACTTCCTTCATGAGGCAGGATATGATTAACTGTATGCAAATGTTCCCTATGCACTTGAAAAAGTATGTATTCTGCAACTTTGGGGTGGAGTGGTCTATTTATATCCCTTAGGTCAGTTTCTTAATCTTGCTATTCAAATTATATATTCTTACTGATTTTTTTCTTATTCTAATAATTACCGAAGAGGGGTGTGTAGAATCTCCTAGGATAATTCTATTGAATTATTTACTTAATTATAGGATGTGGATCTATTTTATTAGGTTTATATTTATGATTCTCAGAATGTGTGCCCCTCACCTTTGAAATTTGCAGATATCTGGAGCATTAGGACACTCTTTTGCCAAACCTTTGTCCACCTTCTTCAACTGCTCCCACCTGCTTTTTGTCTGACCAACTGCTGTTCTTCTTTTAGAACTTGGTTTAATGATGTTTTTTCAAGGAAGACCTGCTTAATTCCCCAGGTTTGTGTTAGGTGATCATCCTCTGTATTACCTAAGTGTTATCTGTGAAATTGAATCAAAAGACTTACCATATTGCATTATAACTCCCTAATTTCTTAGTCTGAATCCTTCAGTGTTAAAGGGAATCCCCCAGGGGGTGCTTGGCTGGCTCCGTTGGTAGAGCATGTGACTCTTGATCTCAGGGTCATGAGTTCAAGCCCTACAGTGGGCAAGGAGCCTACTTGAAAAGAAAAAAAGAGAAGGGAATCCTCCAATCTTTAAAATCCTGCCATGACAGGAGAAATATAGGTCTCCCTCTTTTTCTTTTTAAAATACGTATGTATGTATGTATGTATTATGTAATTCTACCCCCAAGACTGAGCCAGCCAGGTGCCCCTAGATCTCTTTTGCCATTGGATTAATTATGCCCTGTACACAAAAAAGGCTCAGTAACTATTTATTGTATGAATAAATAAATTAATGCTCCTAAGTTTAGGCGGTTCACTTTCAACTTTTATGTATACAGCTTCTAACCCATTTCTGGCTCTTGACTCCTTTTCTCTGGGCCTATTGTTTTCTACTCTACCTGCTTCAACCTCTAGATCCTTTTTACTGTGGGGCTGCCCATTCCAAATGATCTCACCAGATGCTTCACTCTTGTAGGTCTGCCCTGATTTTTCAGTCCACATACTTTCTATACCTAGATGCCGCTGTGTTACTGCCTTTAATCATAGTTGTGAGGCCAGCTGAGACTTTAGATTGGTCCTGACATGGCAGAAAGACTATAAGAATCATCTAGGGGCACCTGGGTGGCTCAGTCAGTTAAGCACTTGACTCTTGATTTTGGCTGGAGGTCATGATCTGAGGGTTGTGAGATCAAGCCCCTCATCTGGCTCCATGCTGAGTGTGGAGACTTCTTAAGATTCTCTCTCTCCCTCTCCTTCGGTGCTCCTCCTATCTCCCCCCCCCCCACCCTGCTCACACGCAAGTGCTCTCTCTCTCTCCCTCTAAAAAAAAAAAAGGAATCATCTAGATGGGCCTGAGATATGCTTCAGAATCAAAGTTTCTTTGGAATTATTGTTTCTCTTTTGTTTTCCACTTTAGCCTGCTTTGTTGATGGTTGACAAACCTGTTTTCTTGTTTACTTGTTTTGCTTAGATGTGGCAATTCATCCTTCTGTATCTGCTACCTTGTTCCTAGGACTTCATGGATTTTGAGTCATCACCCAGTCAACCATAACTTCAGTCCTGGCTCTCTTTTGGCCATAGCCTCCAGAATGCTACTTGGTTTTGACTAACTCCCATAATCTCCTTAGTAGAGGCACACCATGCCTTCCTGCTGCTCACCTTGGTTCTTTGCCAAGTCTGCGATTCAGGGTAGCACTTGCTGACTGAGGACCCCAACAAATCCATTTACCAGCACCACGTCCAACTTGTCAAAAGCCAGTTTTGGGGCACCTGGATAGCTCAGTTGGCTGAGTGTCCAACTCTTGATTTCGGCTCAGGTCATGATCTCCAGGTCATGAGATTGAGCCCTGCCTGGGGCTCTACACTGGGCGTGGAACCTGCTTGAGATTCTCTCTCTCCTCTCTCTGCCCCTCCCTCCACTCTCCCCCACCTGCTCAAGTGCATGCACACATTCTCTCTCTAATAAAAAAAAAACATGGGCACCTGGGTGGCTCAGTTGGTTAAGCGACTGCCTTCGGCTCAGGTCATGATCCTGGAGTCCCTGGATCGAGTCCCGCATCGGGCTCCCTGCTCGGCAGGGAGTCTGCTTCTCCCTCTGACCCCCCCTTCTCATGTGCTCTCTCTCATTCTCTCTCTCTCAAATAAATAAATAAAATCTTAAAAAAAAAAAAAAAAAAGCCAATGTAATAAGGGGTCCCCGTTGGCTCAGTTGGAAGAGCATGTGATTCCTGTTCTTGGGGTCATGGGTTGAGCCCCACGTTGGGTGTAGAGAGTACCAGAAAAATAAATAAACTTAAAAAAAAGTCAATGTAGGGGCGCCTGGGTGGCTCAGTCATTAAGCATCTGCCTTCCGCTCAGGTCATGGTCCCAGGGTCCTGGGATCGAGCCCCGCATCCGGGTCCCTGCTCCGTGGGAAGCCTGCTTCTCCCTCTCCCACTCCCCCAGCTTGTGTTCCCTTTCTCTCTGTGTCTCTCTCTGTCAAATAAATTAAAAAAATCTTAAAACAGGGCGCCTGGGTGGCTCAGTTGGTTAAGCGACTGCCTTCGGCTCAGGTCATGATCCTGGAGTCCCGGGATCGAGTCCCACGTCGGGCTCCCTGCTCAGCAGGGAGTCTGCCTCTCTCTCTGACCCTCCCCCCTCTCATGCTCTCTATCTCATTCTCTCTCTCAAATAAATAAATAAAATCTTAAAAAAAAAAATCTTAAAACAAAAAAAAAAGTCAACGTAGTATCATGTTCACTTACTGAAAAGTTAGTTACAGAGTAATCTGTGTAAAGCCTTAGAAATCAAGGAGTAGGGGCGCCTGGGTGGCTCAGTTGTTAAGCATCTGCCATCGGCTCAGGTCATGATCTCAGGGTCCTGGGACTGAGCCCGACATTGGGCTCCCTGCTCAGTGGGGAGCCTGCTTCTCCCTCTCCCCTGCCCCTGCTCTCTCTCTCTCTCAAATAAATAAATAAATTCTTAAAAAAAAAAATCAAGGAGTAATTTACCATTCCAGAACTTGTTTTTTCTTTCTGTTTTTTCTCTTAGAATTTATATTTAATTTCTCTAATCCATAAATTTGGGAGTTGCCTTACCTCTATAGTCATGGATATAGCTAGTAATAATAGAAGCATAAAAAGTTAGAGTTGAGGGACGCCTGGGTGGCTCAGTTGGTTAACCGTCTGCCTTCAGCTCAGGTCATGATCCCAGTGTCCTAGGATGAGTTCCGAATCAGGTTCCCTGCTCAGTAGGGAACCTGCTTCTCCCTCTGCTTGCCGTTCCCCCTTCTTGTGCTGTCTCTTCTCTCTCTCTCTGGCAAATAAATAAATAGAACTAAAGAAAAAAAAAAAAAGGTATAGGGGCTCCTGGGTGGCTCAGTTAAGCGTCTGGGCCTTCAGCTCAGGTCGTGATCCCATGGATAGAGCCCCATGTTGGGCTCCCTGCTCAGCGGGGATTCTGCTTCTCCCTCTCCCTCTGCTGCTCCCTTTGGTTTGTGCTCTCTCTCTCTCTCTGTGTGTGTCAAATAAGTAAATAAAATCTTTAAAAAAAAGTTAAGAGTTGAAAAAGCATTCAAGATAAAATAGTACAACTTCCTCATTTTATAGATGAAGAAACAGACCTAGAGAAGTCAAATAGATTTGCCTGAAGTTGTTTACTCCACTTCTTCTTAGAGAAGAATGACTGTGTTTATGGACAACTCTACAACACAAAATGCAACGTGTTTTTGAGTATAAGTATCTATTATTTAAATGTTACTGGGTACTAACGAAGGAAATAATCAACAAAACTAAAAGGCAACGTACGGGTGGGAGAAGGTATTTGCAAATGACATATCTGATGAAGTCTTAGTATTCAACATATATAAAGAACTTATACAACTTAACACCCCCAAAATAAATAATCCAATTAAAAAATGGGCAGAAGACGTGAACAGACATTTCTCTAAAGAAGACATCCAGATGGCCAACAGACACATGAAAAGATGCTCATCATCACTTATCACCAGGGAAATGCAAATCAAAACTGCAATGAGATATGACCTCGAACCTGTCAGAATGGCTAAAATAAAAAACTCAAGAAAAAACGAGAGTTGGCCAGGATGTGGAGACCGAGGAACACTGGTGCACTGTTGGTGGGAATGCAAACTGGTGCAGATACTGTGGAACACAGTATGGAGGTTCCTCAAAAAGTTAAAAATAGAACTACCTTATGATCTAGCAACTGCACTACTGAGTATTTACCCAAAGAATACAAGAATACTAACTCAAGGGGATATATGCACCCCAGTGTTTATAGCAGCATTTTACCCACAATAGCCCAGTATGGAAGCAGCCCAAGTGTCCATCAATTGATGAATGGATAAAGAATGTGTGTGTGTGTGTGCACACACACTCATATACACACAATGGAATATTAGTCATAAAAAAGAATGAACTCTTGCCGTTTGCAACAACATGGATGGGACTAGAGGGTATTACGCTAAGTGAAAGAAGTCAGTCAGAGAAAGACAAATACCATATGATTTCATTCATATGTGGAATTTAAGAAAAAGACCAAACAAGCAAAGGGGGAGAAATAAAAGAGAGAGAAACCAAGAAACAGACTCTTAACTATGGACAACATACTGATGGTTACCCAGGGGTGGTGGGTGGGGGGATGGGTGAAACAGGTGATGGGGATTAAGGAGTACGCTTTCCTGATGAGCATAGGGTGATGTGTGGAAGTGTTGAATCACTATATTGTACACCTGAAACTAATATTACACCCTACTTTAACTAACTGGAATTAAAATAAAAACTTAAAAAAAAAAACAAACCCAAAAACAAAATAAATAAATGTTACTGGGTGTTGACCGGTTAAACAAGACTTACAAACTACTTAGATAAGTAAATGAGGTTGTTTTTTTGTTTTGTTTTGTTTACTTATTTAACTTGTTACTTTTACTTGTTCAAACTAAACTGCGCTGGATTCATATTGCAGTGTGTGCTTACTTGTGAATGATAATGGCTTTTATTTGTAAGCATCTTCCTTAATGAGGCACTACTCTGAGCACTTTATAGTTCATCAAGTTATCTGTTTCTTACAAGTTAGGAAATAAAGGCTGACATGATCATGTAGACCCTTTATCACTCCCATTTTGCAGACGAAGAAACTGAGGCATGATGACACTGAGTAATCTGCCTAAGGTCACACCGCTAGTTACTGTCATAGCTAGGCAATCCAGTGCCCAAGTCTGGGTCTTCATCATGGCTACCCACCCTATGCCGATGGCTCTTCTTCAGATAATGACTTTCCTCTGCCTTCGCTGGGACAAGCTTCTGATGCGTCTAGATGCTCTCAGGGGTCATCTGTCTCCTGCAAGTTCTCAGGGAAAGCTAGGACTTCTCTTTTTCCCTCTCGCTGCACTTCTTTGCTCCTGTCCCCCTTACAGTGCCCACCCTGTGACACTGCAGTGACTTGTCCACGAGTCTGTCTCATCTCTGAGAGGGCAGGGTCACGGCTTGCTCCTTTGGTATTCCCAGAAGACAGCACAGTGCCTGGCACGCAGCGGACATAGTAAATGTGCCCCAGTCCCATTTAATCCATAGTAATTGAAGGAATCTGAAAGATAAGCAATCTCTATAGGCATAAACTCAATGCCCTAGATCTACTGATTTTTTGCCTTAATAATGGGTAATGGATTGTTTTCACTGACTTTTGATGGGCTCAAACGATTAGAAAATAGTCATATAGAGAAGTACCCCGAGCAGACCCTCAGCAGAATTACAGAGTTGGTGGCATCTGTCTTTGGTTTTTGAAATCTTGAGAGCTTCCCATCTCTGCTTTCGGTGGCCCTCTCACTAATCCAGGCATCCCGCACACCGTTTTACATTTTATTATTTTATTATTTTTTAAAGATCTTATTTATTTATTTGACAGAGAGAGACACAGCGGGAGAAGGAACACAAGCAGAGGGAGTGGGAGAGGGAGAAGCAGGCTTCCCGCGGAGCAGGGAGCCCGATGCTGGGCTCGATCCCAGGACCCTGGGACCATGACCTGAGCGGAAGGCAGACGCTTAATGACTGAGCCACCCAGGCGCCCCCCCCCCTTTTTATATTTTTTTTTTTTTTTTAAGATTTTATTTATTTATTTGAGAGAGAGAGAATGAGAGACAGAGAGCACATGAGAGGGGGGACGGTCAGAGGGAGAAGCAGACTCCCTGCCGAGCAGGGAGCCCGACGCGGGACTCGATCCCGGGACTCCAGGATCATGACCCGAGCTGAAGGCAGTCGCTTAACCAACTGAGCCACCCAGGCGCCCTACATTTTAGTCCTTATCAAAAGGTCTGGTTCTCTGCTTGTCCTCAAGGCTGGCAAACATGATGAATGAGTTCAGTGTCAAGGCTGAATGAGCATTCAAGCTTCTGGTCGGTAATGTGTCCTGGATGGAGTTGGGAGTTCTGAATGCTTTTTCTCTCTCTCAATTTGGCAAAATAAGGTGACAGAAAGAGATAATGACTAGGATTACAGTAGCTACTTATGCAGCCAGACACATGGTAATCATTTTACACGCGTTATTGTGTTTGTAGTGTTCATGGCATTTATTTGAGGTAGCTATTGTCTCCTCTTTCTCACAAGTTAGGAAATAAAGGCTGACACGATGTGTCTACAGTTCTGCAGCTAATGAGTGGCAAAGCTGGAGTACCAACTCTTAACCGTCTTGCTCAGAGCTTGCTCTCTTTACCCCTACGATAAACTTTCACACACCATGACATTTTGTGAGCTGGGAGGCGTGGCCAAAACTTCAATCCAAATGATGAAAATCCTATTGTAGAATTTAGTACGTGAGGGAAATAGTGAGGAAATGTTTTGGGGCATAAGGGCCAAGTTGTTGCTCCTAAAATCCCATCACCTGATCTATTTTTTATTTGGATTTGGCGAGTGTGAAGGTAAAAAAATTGGAACGGACAGGTTAGAGAGAGTCCCTCAGGACTTCTGTAGACCAATTCAATACCCCACTGGCCAAACCAATTATCCCTGTTCAGTTTTTACCAGGAAAAGGCCAGAAGTTTGTCAAGGATCATTCATCCTTCTGCTAGCAAAACAAACCTCCCACCATTCCCTGGAGAGTAAGTCCACTGCAGAAGGGAATAGATGTGAGTTCTTCTGAGCTTTCAGAGAACTTAATGGGGAGTTAAAAAACAACAACAACAACAACAAAAAGCTTCTATAAAATGTAAGAAATTTGAAGGGAAAATTCCCTGGGTAATCTGATTGTTAAAGTGATTGTACCAAAGTTAAAAATCTCTCAGATATTTGAACATTCCTGTTCTTGGAGCTGATAATATTAAACATATTTGTAATATAATTGTTGGTATTTTCATTATAAGTTAACAATGGTGCCTGCGTGTAGTGTTTGCTTAATTGAAGAAGTTGGTTTACAACAAGGAGTATCGTATCAGCATATAGTTTAAAACAACCCAAGCTGGATGGGTTTAGTGCCATAGCATTAGGTACTATGTGCCAAAGAGTAGCCATAATGCCCATTTAAGACTCATTCAGTGGGTGATCTCAGGCAAACCATTCAATTTTCTATTGGTCTCAGTTCCTTCCACTATAGAATAAGGGCTGGAGAAGATGACTTCTAAGAATTTCTTAGAACTTCTTTCTTAGCTGGGAGAGTCTCATACTAACGACGATATTAATTAGTTAATTTATTAATCCCTTAAGCATTCATTACTTATTAATTCCTTCAAGCATTTATTTATTAAGAGCGCACACTAGGCACCAGGCATTCTGCTCCATGCTAGGAATGGATAAAAGGATGAAAAGACACAATCTCTCCCTCAAGGAGTTGACCTGCTAGGGGAACTGGGCATGTCTCAAAGCAGGGTTGAAACTGGGTACACATAGTAAGGGCCACCCATCTGAAAACAGATCTCCTGAATTTTAAATTTAATATTCCCATACTACATAATCCTTTGGTTTAAAGCAACATCTTTCAGTGTGTATTTGGAGAATTCATTTATTCATTTGACAGGTGTTTACTGAGGGCCTACTCTGTACCTGGCTAAGTGCTGCCTTCACAAAGTTTCCACCAAAAAAAAAAAAAGAAAGGGGTGCCTGGGTGGCTCAGTCGTTAAGTGTCTGCCTTCAGCTCAGGTCGTGGTCCCAGGGTCCTGGGATCGAGCCCCGCATCGGGCTCCCTGCTCAGCGGAGAGCCTACTTCTCCCTCTGCCACTCCCCCTGCTTGTGTTCCCTCTCTCGCTGTGACTCTCTCTGTCAAATAAATAAATAAAATCTTTAAAAGAAAAGATTCCACCATCAAGTAAATTTGGGAAATATTGGATCAAATGAAGTGGAGGTTTCTTATGCTCATTAACATGTAATATGACCCATGCTCTGCAGAATTTCTTGTCATGGGGACCTTATTTGGGGGGAAGAGCTCATAGGACACATATTGTGCAGTTCACACTTTGATGAAGTACTGAAGGTCCCTCTGTGTCCCCAGCAAGGGTGGAAGCATGTTGGTGGGGGGCTCATAAAACGGAAGGCTATCCATGCATGTATCACTCAATATCTGAACTAGAACTAGACTGTTTAGCTCTATCAAAATATTCTTCCCAGAAACTTGATGTAAGGTCATCTCTTTCTTGAGATAGCATTCATTTCAGGATAGAAGTAGAGGATTAGAGGAACTACATTTTTAAGGTCTTGGGCAAAAAAGCAGCTGGAGCCCACCATAAAGAGCTGTGTCACCTGATTTATTAGAAATAAGGCTATTATTTCTGCGGGTGATGTCTCTGTTCTCAGTCTGCTGGAAGAGAATGGGCCAAAATATACTAATTGGATGAAGTGGAAATTACAGGAATTTGGAAATGGAGCCGATGAAAACACAACCAGCACTAATCAAAGGCTAATTATCCTCAACTGGCAAGATGGCCGCCTGGGGGTGTGAGTGACAGAGCCAGCAGAGGGGGAGCCGAGACTGGTCCTGGAGGCCGCTGGTTGAGGGTGGACGCTTCCAAGAGACTGTTTTCTTCGAGTGTTTCTGATTAGTCAAGACATGTTTCTGGGTTTGTATCCTCTTGTTTACCAGAGGAAGGGCTGGTTGGGGGGCTGGGGTTTCTGGGCCACAGTGCTGATTGCGGTTAAGAGGATGACAATTTACATTTGCACTGCACTCCCTGGAGGACTCAGAGCTCTGGGAGGAGTGTTGTTTGCTTCCTCCCTTCCTAACTACATTTTAATGTTAGATGATCAGATTAAGACGAAGGAAAAAGAACCTTACAGAAGGTCCTGACAATATGACTGTGGAAGGGAGGAGGGGCTGTGTGGGAGGACACGAGGGCCAACTATTTCCCACCATCTCCTCCCCACACGGTCTGGTCCAGTTCTGCATCCAACTGCCTCACCAGCGGCCTCACTGTGGGCTCCAATCGAATCACCCCATTTCCGAAGCAGTCGGGATAGCTCTGTCCAGAGCTCTTCCCAGGACTTGATTTAAGGCCATCCATTCCTTGAGATGGTATCCTTTTTTAGGGGTTTAATTTTGGTAATTTTTTAAACAAATTTTTAAACATTTTTTTTTTTAAGTAATCTCTACCCCCAACATGGGGCTCAAACTGACAACCCCCAGATCAAGAGGCGCACACACCACCAACTGAGCCAGGATACAGAATATAATATGGGAAACAGTGAGGTCCAGCTGAAAGTCAGGGTGGGTTACGGTATAACATGACCCCACCTGGAACTCCCTGAAACAATAAGGTGAGGATTTCAGAGTGACTCCACATTTACTCTCAGGTTATCCTAATTCAAGATATGTCCAGAACGCTATCCAGGGTCTGAGATTTCTAGCAAAACCTACACAGAATGGAAGTACTTCAATGAATCTTTCTGAATATTTCTGCAAATAAATTACTCGGCTTGTTACTTCTGGCCATTTTTTTTTTTTCAGGCACAGACTGAAATCGCTGAATTTCAACAATGGTAGGAAGGGAGCTCTTTGGAATTACGGGGAAAACTCTTGACTTAGGGAGACCAGACTTGGGTCGATGCGGCAAGGTACAAATGGCTAAAGGAAAACCATGCTCCCCTCTTCTCTTGGGGACCCCACTGCCTGAGGAGTTGGTGGGGAGTCTGGTAGTCTGGTGAAAGGAAGAGGGGGAGACCAGATAGGGCTGATACAGCTTCTGATCAGACAATTTAAGAGCCAGGAGTATTGGTGCACAGATTGAATTTAGGGGAAAATAAATCTTAAATTATGAGGAGGCATCGTGTTCCTCTAATCCAGGGCTCCACCCGAGGCAATTATCTCTGCTCTGTGTTGGATCTGTGCTTGAATGCATCTACTCAGGGGGGCACTGCCTCCCAGGCAGCTCCTGTCAGTGGCTAAAAAGTTCCTTCTTAGATTAGGCCTAGATTTACATCTCAGTAACTTTTACCCTTCAGAATAATAGAAGCAAGTACAGTTAACTGTGAACAACAAGGGTTTGAACTGCCTGGGTCCACTTATCTATATGCAGATTGTTTTCTTGGATAAATGCAGTACAGTACTTTATATGCATTTTTTTCTTCCTTAGGATTTTCTCAGTAACATTTTTTCCTCTAATTTATTTTATTGTAAGAATACAATATATAAGGGGCGCCTGGGTTGCTCAGTCGTTAAGCGTCTGCTTTCGGCTCAGGTCACAGTCCCAGGGTCCTGGAATCGAGCCCTGCATCGGGCTCCCTGCTTGGCAGGAAGCCTGCTTCTCCCCCTCCCACTCCCCTGCTTGGGTTCCCTCTCTAGCTGTCTCTCTCTCTGTGTCAAGTAAATAAGTAAAATCTTAAAAAAAAAAAAAAAAGAATACAATATATATTATAAATAACATACAAAATATTTATGCTTTATGCTATCGGTAAGGCTTTCAGCCAACATTGGGCTATTAGTAGTTCAGTTTTGGGGGAATCCAAAATTACACATGGATTTTCAACTGTGGGGGGTTGGGAGCATGGCCCCTAACCCCTGTGCTAAGAGTCAACTTCCTTTTTCCTTCTACACCATTGCCTTCCCAGTAGTTGAAGATAGAAACCAGTCCCTATCAATATTCTCTGCTCAGGTGAAGGCAACGTCACAAGAAAGAAGTAAGTGCTGACCGAGTGTGCTTGGGGTTAGGAGCATCCCTACCAACCCCAACTAGGAAAAAAATTCGAGATGTAAATCTTGAAGTAATTTTCCTGACCAAATCTGTCAGGAGATACAAATATTAAACTACCAGTGATAATATTTGGAAAAAATAGTGCTATTTTAAAGATCTTGTTCCCTATTCCTGTCAAACCTCTGAAGTAAAGATTATGAAAGATTCTTAAAAAAAGAAAGACAAGGAAAAAATATTTGCAAAGTATATGGTCAAGATATTATTCCTTTTTTTTTTTTTAAATTTTTATTTTAAGTAGGCTCCATGCTCGACATGGGGCTTGAACTCATGACCCTGAGATTGAGAGTCACACACTCTCCTGACTGAGCCAGCCAGGCACCCCGAAGATATACTATTTTGATAAAGTGCTCTTATACATCTATGTATTTAATGGGTAAACAACAGCTAACTGACGTTATCCTCATGAGCCAGGGTGATGTGCATGTATAAAGTCACTGAATTCTTACAGTGACTCCATGAGTTACATGTTATCCCATTTTACAGATGCAGAAACTGAACTCGGGATCAAACAGCTGATGAGTAAGACAGGACTGGAGCCCAGGTGGTCCCTGCCTACTCCATGGTGCTGCCTCTTGGGAATAGTGATGTAGCCGGAGAAGAGACACTGATAGGGAAAAAAGAGAAGCCCTAGCAGCAGTTAGGGGCATGCGGGTGAGGCCCTGAGATACCATCTCTCTAGAACCTTCAAAAGAAAGCCTCTGGTATTGTGAAGTTGCAGAGAAATAAGCACTTGCATGTGCTGCTGGTGGTCTGTAGCCTTTCTGAAGAGAGAGATTAGCATCAGGCACCCCAAGATGTGCATGTCTTTTGATTCAGAAGGGCTATTTGCAAGAAATTATCCTGAATACATACGTAAGAATGTCTACAAAGGTTTAGTTACAAAGATAGGCACAGTGGATATGGTGGAGTCACTGTGGTATAGAAAAGCTAGAAAAAAAAATCCCAGTTTTCAAGCCTGGGAGATTGATTAAACCAGGCAGGACACATTCGTGGGGCAGGACACCAGGGCACCCACAGAAAAATGTGCAGAAGAATTTTTAATACATGGCAATCTGTATATGATATAGGTGAAAAAAACCCTAGGTTTCAATGTAAGAACAAACTGCTATTTTTTCCTTTTTGGTAATGAAAGAAATGTTTATATAAGCAGTGAGAAATGAGTGTAAAGATACACGCCAAGTTGTAAATAACGATTACCTCTTAAGTAATGGCAATTTTAATTCTCTTCTTCAAGTCTATTGTATTTACATTTCCTTCTGAGTTGAACACATAAAAATCTAATAATAAAGTAACAGGCAAATAAAAGTTATTTTTAATTAAAAATGGGAAGGCAGGGCGCCTGGGTGGCTCAGTCGGTTAAGCGTCTGCCTTCGGCTCAGGTCATGATCCCAGGGTCCTGGGATCGAGTCCCGCATCGGGCTCCCTGCTTGGCAGGGAGCCTGCTTCTCCCTCTGCCTCTCTCTCTCTCTCTGTCTCTTATGAATAAATAAATAAAATCTTTAAAAAAAAAAAAATGGGAAGGCAAGAATAAGCAGAAAATTCCAAAATGAAGAACCCTACTGGGACTCTCCTATACTCCATGGCCCCTTGTCAGTGTCCACAGGGCATTTCTGAAAAATAGGGTGATTACAGTTTTGTCTCGCCATTAAAACAAAAATCCCATCAGGACGCAGTAATTTTCTTGTAAAGGAGAGAGGTGTTGGTGAGGGAATCACGAGTCAAGTGAGTGTTTCCTCTCCCTTAAATGTGTCCACGAGAGTTTCATAGCTGGTATGAAATCCCTTGAGAAGAGCAAGGATGTGTTTAGTTTCTGTCTCAGCCACATTTCTAAAGAGGTTCAGATGTCCCTGTTGCCCGCAGGGCAGCCCCCTTCATGGGGACTGAGGGTCTCCAGGCACATTCCCCTTCAGAATGGGATGCTGCCATCCTTTAGCAGGTGTCCCCTAAAGTGTCCGCAGTGTAGGGATTACCGCTGCCTCCAAGCGTGAAGGGCTGACGGCAGTTTTCTGGACAGCTGGAGGCAGCAAGACCCACGTCTGGGCTGAGGCCTGCGGGGAGGAGCGTGCTTTCTCCCTGGCCGAAGAAGAGAGACCTATTTCCTGCGGGGCTCGGAGGGTCCACACCACCGCTGAGCTCCTCTCCAGCACTCTAAATCCTGGAGTGTCAGAAACAGTAACTCAGAAATCTCCTTTCTGCCTAGGCAGCCTCCTCTTTCCTCCCCGGGGCATTAAAGTTTGAGAGAGAGAAAGAGAGAGAGAGAGAGGTATTTTAAGCCCAAATATGGTAATTTAATGGCATTCTTCAAAAGGCCCTGATTTTTTACAAGTCTCAAAGACTATCAATATTATCTGAATATCCTAAGGCAGGAAAGTCAAACCTATAGACAATTTAGTCTTCTTGGCAGATAATGTGAATGGTTTTCTTGCTTGGACTTGCCAGAAGCACGAGCAGAAAGAGACCTGGGTATTGGGATTCCCCACTGCTCCCCCCACCATCTGGTGTGGTTCCATTTCCCTTACTTATTCCCCATTTCCACTGTGGGTATCATCATCCACACAGTTCCCCAAACTAGAAACTTGGCCTCACTCCTCACAAGAAGCCTAACCTCCACTCCAGTAACCAAGCCTTCCGATTCTACCTCCACCATCCTTGGGACATATCACCTTCTCTGACATTGCCCTGGTTTAGGCTTTCTTTTTCCTATAAAATATAAGTTTAAAGGCCAAGAAAGAAACTGCTTCTAGTTCATCTTTGGAATGAGAGAGAGTTTGTCCTCAATCAGAGTGGCACGCCCGGCAGCAGAGACTTCCTATAATTACAAAGTAGGAGGTAGGGAGAGCAGTCTTGCAAACAGATGAGTAATTGAGGAAGATAAAATAATAACTAGTGAACAGCAGTAAGAGATAAATCAGGGGGGCGCCTGGGTGGCTCAGTTGGTTAAGCGACTGCCTTCGTCTCAGGTCATGATCCTGGAGTCCCTGGATCGAGTCCTGCATCGGGCTCCCTGCTCGGCAGGGAGTCTGCTTCTCCCTCTGACCCTCCCCCCTCTCATGTGTTCTCTCTCATTCTCTCTCTCTCAAATAAATAAATAAAATCTTAAAAAAAAAGAGAGAGATAAATCAGGGTCTGACAGCATCATTTAAAATGGACCAAATCAATGTGTTTTGTAGCTTACACATATTTGTCTCACTATGGCAGGACGCTGTGCGAGGCTGTGTGTTTAGCGAACAGAACCCCAAGACAAGAACAAGGCTGGCTGGCGTGAAGGTCGCGGGAAAGAAGGTGGATGGCTCACAGAGCTCGAGGTAGCAGAAGAATAGGGCTGCCGAGGGCGGCAGAGAAAACCAAAGAAACCAACCTGGACCCACAAGACTAGATTGGACTGAGAAATTGGAGTGCAGAGATGCAAGCAAACCATGGGCCAGGGCGCGGGAGAAGAGGGGCATTCAGAGAGACCTCCAATCCCTGCAAAGGCAGCCTTGTCTTAGCTGTTCCTGCCGCCTGAAATGCTCCTCCCCCTGAATTGGGCATGAAGTCCTCTGTGACCACTCAGTGTGAAATAGCCCAGGTCCTCTATCCATCACCCTGTTGGATTTCTCTGACAAGCACGTATCATTCCCTGTTACTTTCTCGCTTCTTTGTTAGTTTTTTCTGTGTCTCCCAGCAAGGATGTGAGCTCATCTCGGGCAGCAGAGTCTGGGCCTGCAAGGCACACAGTAGGTGCTCAATAAACAGTACTGAATGACTGATGGATCACTTGCCTGTGTCCACCCCTCCCACTCGTTCTTGCATTACCGAGGGCATGGCTGCCTGTGAGGTAGGAAACTGACACCTAATTCATCCGATCTACGTTTTGGTACTGAATATATTAACACCGACCTGTTGATCTCAAGTTCTTCCATCACCTACGGGTCAGACACGTATCTCTCACTTTCCCCCAACAAACCCTCCTAATCAGCCCCCTTCATCATCTCGTCGTTCTCACGGGCCGTGGGCAGCCTGACCTCCCTGCATACACACGGTGTCCTCAACACTGCAGTGCTCCCTCTTTCCCCTTCTGCTTAAGTCTGACTGCGTTTCAGATTCCAGTCCGAATTTCCCTTAAGGTTCTTTTTCACGGACCTGCAAAACTTACTGTGTGATTCAAACTATATATATGCTCCTACTTAATGTTAGGAGCATATTGTTTCACGGAGGCTCGTGCTCTTTCCCCAGCACGATTCCCCAAGTGCAAGCAGGGTACCCTAAGTAACCCACCTTCTTACTTCCCAAAGCCCCTCCCACAAAGCTGGACACAGAGAGAAACCAGACGTGTAGCGTCGAGATGACACTGGATGGAACTGCCCGAGACAGAACACGTAACTGCCCATCTTTGTCACTTCCCTGTGCTCCAGCCACAGCCCGCCCCAACACACAACTACTGAAGGCTTGTTCTAAACCTGATGTGGAATCCACCCCGTGCAGTAGACTTCTGCTGTTTTCTCACTGCCTTAAACCCACTTCTCCATACTCCAGGTCCAATTTTAGAGACTGGGATTTGGGAATCTTTCCCCTTCTCCATTCTCAGCCGATTTGGATCCTAAAACCAGGGTGACCACAAAAACCTCATTATTCAAACTGGACACTTAAGAGTAAAAGGGGGGCCCTATGCATAATTCTGCCAGGTCCAAAGGTGTAGGCCAGGCTCATCCCGGGCAAGGTGGGGCGTTTTGTCACTCTGTTTGGAGCTGACTCTACACCGGGGGCCTGGAGCGTCCCGTGGCCCGAGTCGGCCAGTGACTCACACTGCCCCAGCACAGCGCCTGCTCCAGGGACAGGCCCATGACTCCTCAAAGCCAGTGAGCCGCCAGGAGGATTCTGCTGGTAATTCTGGAATTACGGCAGGGGCTCCTCCCCACTGTCCTTGTTTGGAGTGGTTTTAAGGCCTGGAGCTGCAACACTCCTTTGGGAGCCCAAGAAAAGGCCTTTGCTCTTGGGATGCTTGGTCTTGGATCTCCGTGTTGTAAAAAGCTCAACCACGAGAAGAGGCGACAGTCCCCACTGAGCCAAAAGCCAGCGCGACCGCCTGCTGTGTGTGTGTCCGCCTGGACGTCCTGAATGTGCTGTCACAGAATCATGACACGTAATACATACGGTTTTTAAGCCACTAAGTTTGGGGCTGGTTTGTTATGTAGCAGTAGATAACCAGAATAAAGGAGATGGAGGAGGAGTAAGCATGACCCCTTTTGGGCTTTCTGGAGTGAGCCACGATATTTCTGCTTTCATGACATTAGCCAAAACGGCTAAGGCGGCTGAGAGCTGTAGTCGTCCAGCCTACTAACGGTGACCTACTGAGCCATCGGGGGCTCTACAGGAAGGACAGAAAGAATCTGGGGAGATAAGCAGCAGTCTACTGCATAGCTTTTCTGCATTTTAAAACTTTTGCAGCGTTCAGGTTTATCTCCATCCCTATCACTCTCAGTAGGTGAGATACTGAGGCTATCTCCCTCCACCTCAAGACCCTTGCATCTCCCCCTCCCACCCCGTTCTCTCTTCTTTTGCTCAAGGCCACTCCCTTGCTCTTGATCCTTTCCCCACAGTCTAGCACTAGGCTCCATCTATTATCTCTCTCTCATTCTCTACCTCGTATACTCTGGGGTACCCAGGGAGCAAACAGGGAGCAACGGCAAAGGCCAACAGTGGGGGACCCACCTGGAAAGGGTGGTTGAGGAGGGCTTCCATAAAGAGGTGACATTTAAGTCAAGACCTAAACTGGGAGGAGGGTCCATCATCGTGTGAGGAGTCGGGTTGGCCAGGGTGGGAGTGGCGGCAGGGAAGTGTTCATGCAGAGAAGTGCTACGTTTGAAGGAAAAGAATTAGTCTTTTGGGGGAAATGAAAGAAGAGACGTATATGAGTGCTGTGGGCAAGTGGGAGTGGGGAGAGGCTCTATGTGAAGGAAGAGGGGTAAGCGGTGGCCAGATCCAACGGGGCTTTGAGATGATCAGAGGAGCTGGACCTCACTTGAAAGGTAATGGAACATGGTGGATATGTGGTGAGGAATAAAACGGACATTGTCCCTTATTCCCATTGAGCTTACACTCTAGGATACTCTAAGAATCTTACAAGTGACAAAGGATCACACTTGGAGCTTTGAGGCATACAGTCTTCGAGCTCTTGGAGGGAGGTCTTTGAGCTCCTGGAGGAATATGGGTATGTTCTTGGGAGTTTGAAAAAGCTCCATGAGAATTTTGTAATTTTTTATTTTTGTTTTGAAAAACAACATGACATCTTCTAAAGTATCTGATGATCGCCTTAAAATTGCGTGTTACTACACAATATTAGGGCTAGCATATGTGTCATGGTTACTGGCCTTCTCCCTCCCTGGCATTCATTCTCCGCCCTTCCCCCTCTGCTCCTGGCCCTGGGGAACCTGGCCTGCATGGATTGTACCAAGAAGCTCCCTCGTCTCTGAGTGTCTGGTTTGGTTCAGCTAATGGGGAGCCCGGACAGAAGAGGAAGAGGACAGGAGTCAGGTTTTCCTGCTAGCTCTCTCCCCTCAAGGCTGTCCCTGGTCATCTGTGTCCTAAGACCAAAGGTCACATCTCCTTTCAAGGCAACTTCTCTACTTGACTCCCTCCTTCTGTCTGGTCACCTGTTCCTGTCCCTGGATTCCACTTGAAATCCCTGCCCCCAGCAGCTCCTCTGTGGTTACTGGCCCAGCTACTGAACTCCCACTCCCATGTCCCTATACTCCCCACCATGACTTTAAATAGCCTCTTTGTAAGGAAGTCCTCCTCAGGTTACCCAGGTTGAGTGTGCCCTCTACCTCCTACGGAGATCCTGACTGATAGAAGCACGGAGGGACTTGGACTTTTCCAGGCTAATTAAGAGAGAGGTGGACTGAATCTGGGAATGACTCATTCACAGCAAGTGAAGGCTAACATTGTGGGATAATGGGCCTCGCCCTGTTCAAATAGAGATACTGAGCAGCTGGAATAGAGGAGTCAGTGGGAGAACGGTCATCTCACCGCAGGGCCAGGACGTGCCGAGCAGCGACAGTTGGTGTTATATTCTCCTGTGAAGAGTGATTTTGTTTCATCAACCATGACACACCATTAAACTGGTTCATCTGACTTATTTGTGTTGTGTTTGTGTTTGCGTGTTATTTGCAACTTGTTCTAATGTAGCATTAAGATTTATGATCCTCAGAGCTCATATCTATATTCATGGTTACTATTTTTAAATAACACTATGATAAAATGATATGCTTACATGGGTGATTTGTGAGAATTTCTTTCCCTTTAAAATGGCTCTATGCATCACTCAATCTAGGCCTACATTTCATCTGCTGCAGAAGCGCTTCTGATCCACAAACGGCTCAACATTCATTTGCCAAGAAGTTTTGACACAACAGTGAAATTTAACATTTTTCATGGCTGGTCCGTTTTACCCGCTAGGATGACACTCATGAAGAGTTCAAGCTGTTCATCCCCTGAGACCCCAGCTCTCCACCCGTGTCCCCCTTGCGCCCCCCTTGGGGGCTCAGCACCAACACCCCTCCTCCAGGAAGTAGCTCCCTGGGTCCTTTCCTGACCGAAGGTGAACTCTCCTTGGCTTGAACTTTCGAAGCACGTCACATCCCGCTGCGTACTCTGCTCACTGCTGTACATCTTTCTTCCTCCTGTTAGGATCTGTATTTCATTCTTTTGTATTCTCCTTAGTCCTTACCAAGGTGCCTTACGTATTCTGGATGTTTCATAAGGATTTAGTGAATGAATCCGTGAGCGATATGAGCGTGTGTTATATACATTTTGTATGATGCGTACATACAAATACAGTAACACTGAGAAGTTCTGCATACTGTGTGACACATTTGCCTTCGGTTCTGAATACGTGTTCCCTCTGCCTCTGCAGCACAGCCCAGACTGCTCTACAGCAGCCCCTTTAAACGCTGTCTCTTGGGGCGCCTGGGTGGCTCAGTCGTTAAGCCTCTGCCTTTGGCTCAGGTCCTGATCCCAGGGTCCTGGGATCGAGTCCCTCATCGGGCTCCCTGCTCAGCAGAGAGCCTGCTTCTCCCTCTCCCTCTGCCTGCCTGTCTGCCTACTTGTGCTCTCTATCTCTCTGTCAAACAAGTAAGTAAAAAATACCTTAAAAAATAAATACATAAAAATAAACGCTCTTACTCTGCAACCTCAAGCTTCTCTTGGGCCAAGGCTTCTGGCGTGAGATACCCTCCATTTGTATAACCCTGCGTCCCCCGGGGCCCCTGCCCCTTCTACCACTCCTTCTACTAATGGACTCTGTCACAAGCAACCTCTCTTCACTAAGTATCCACTGTCAAAGTGGCATTATTCTTGTGATTTGGGGGGGAAGCTGGATGAAAACAGTTCAAACACAGACTATGCCCTTCAGGAATTTACATGTAACCTACATATGCTTAGAAGGCCTATGAAGACACTTAAAAAGTACACCCATATGCAACCATATACACCGATGTGCACCCGTGTGCAACCACGAACAACCACGTGAGCCCACGTGATTACAGTTTGCAATGTTGAACGTACACCTGAAATCTGCTAATTAGCTTGACTGTGGTGGATATGTCACAATGTATGCATGAAATCATCATGTTGTGCATCTTAAATTTATGCAAGTTTTAATTGTCAATTATATCTGGGAGAAAAGGGTACCCACAAGCATAAAGAGATATTCTTTTTTTTTTTTTTTAAAGATTTTATTTATTTTTTTAGAGAGCGAGCGAGAGAGAAACAGCATGAGAGGGGAGAGGGTCAGAGGGAGAAGCAGGCTCCCCGCTGAGCCGGGAGCCTGATGTGGGAATCGATCCCAGGGTCCTGAGATCGAGCCCCACATCGGGCTCCCTGCTCAGTGGGGAGCCTGCTTCTCCCTCTCCCTCTGCCTCTCTCCCTGCTCATGCTCTCTCTCTCTGTATCTCTGTGTCTCAAATGAATAAGTAAAATCTTTTATTTATTTGACAGATAGAGGGTGAGAGCGCACAAGCAGGGGGAGCAGCAGAGGGAGAGGGAGAAGCAGACTCCCCACTGAGCAGGGAGGCTTATGCCAGACTTGATCCCAGGACCCTGGGATGATGACCTGAGCTGAAGGCAGACGCCTAACTGACTGAGCCACCCAGGTGCCCCTTGATTATTCATTTAACAAGATACATATATATATTTTAATACCTAGCTTCCTGAGGATATTGGAATTGTCCCAGATTTTGAAAGCTGGAGGGACCTTGAAGGTTATCTACTTTCACACTTGGATTTTACAAATGAAGAAACAGGAGCCATCTGCTTTCTCACTCTTACTCCAGGACGCCTGAGCCATGTGAAAGAGTAAGCACACGGCAGAGCAGGTGGGCGTCATTGCCAAGTTGAGGGCCGGCTTCAGCCGCACCCTCAGCACTGCTGGATGATGTCGCAACCTTTTAATTTTCCTTTGCTCATTGCCCACCTTGTCCCCCTTCCAATGCTAACCAGATCCTTCTTGTGTTTCTTTCCTTTTCCACCCCTTTACCCAAACTCACTCTAAACAGCTGACCTTTTCATTCAACAAATATTTAGCAAGTACCTATGATGTCCCAGATTCAGTCCCAGGAGCTGTGGCTACAGTAACTAAGCTCTCTGATCGTAAGAAGCTTCTGTTCTTGGTGGATGCTGCTGCCAGACAACAAACGGGCAAACACACATATTTAAAAAGCTGAGAGTGGAAGAGAATCAGAAAGAGTGATGGGCGGCTATTTTACATCAGGCCTTTTAAAAGGCCTCCAGAAGAAGGTAATGTTTAATCTGAGTTCTGAATGAACGAAAGGTCCGCTTCTTCACAGCTGAGGGGAAGAGCATTCGAGGTGGAGTGGTGAGGGGAAAGTAGCAAGAATTAGGTCTAGAAAAGTAGGCAGGCACTAGGTCATGTGTTTTGTAATCCAAGGTACGAAGTCTAGATTTTATTCCAAGTGGGGCTGGAAGAAGCCACTGGAATATTTTAAGTGGGGTTGTGATAAACTTTGATTCATACTTTATTTATTTTTTTATAAAGTATGTGAATTCGCAGACTTTTTTATAAAGTATGTGAATTCGCAGAGCTCGAATTCACAACCCTGAGATCATGATCTGAGCTGAGATCAAGAGCCAGATGTTAACCAACTGAGCCACCCAGGTGCCCCTGATTCATACGTTTTTTTTTTAAGATTTTATTTATTTATTTGAGAGAGGGAAAGCATAAATGGGGGAGGGGCAGAGAGAGAGGGAGAAGCAGACTCCCTGCTGAGCAAGGAGCCCAACACAGGGCTTGACCCAAGGACCCCAAGATCATGACCTGAGCTGAAGGCAGATGATTGACCGACTGAGCCACCCAGGCATCCCAAGATTGATTGATTGATTGATTGGTTGATTGATTTTGAGAGAGTGGGGTCAGGAGCAGAAGGAGAGGGAGAGGAAGAGAGAATCTCAAGCCGACTCCATGCTGAGCATGGAGCCCAACTTGGGGCTCAAACTCAGGACCCCGAGATCATGACATGAGCTGAAATCAAGAGTTGGCCACTTCACCAACTGAGCCACCCAGGCGCTCCAACAATAAATTATTTTAAAAACCGTTATTAAAAAGAGAACTAATTTTAAAAATCTCTGAAGTAAAAAAATTCAAGTTTAATATTAAAGGGTCAGGAGGTGGGCTAACTATAAGATTGTGTGGGGCTGAAGTGTGAATTCAGGACCTGGAAGACTTTATTTACTGAAGTCTTCTCTGATGCTGCAGCGTTAAGAGAGAAGCAGAGGGACACTACTCCATGGAAGGAAAGTTCTAACATTCCCTTAACAGGAATTCCAGGAGAGAATGGAGAGGGGCAGGTTAAAGGCTTAAAGACCTCGGATGTCCCAGAACTATATGTTCTCATACCGAAGCTTCCAATCAGTCCTAAGAAGAATAAAAACAAAAAACTCTAGACATGTGCTCGTTATGATTAAAGAGAAAATCCGAACGCTACCAAAGAAAACCAGGCAGATGACCCAGAGGAACGTGGACAGATGGCAATCAGCCACGTGGCCTGTGAGGAGATAATGGAATGACATCACCCAGGTGGTGAGGAAATAATCAGCTTTGATCTTAGAATCTTATTCTCCGTCAATCTCCCATTTGATGTTAGGAGTAAAGAGACATTTTTGGACCTGCCCAGCTACAATGGCTTACGACCTACAAACTGTCTGAAAGGAAGAATGAAGGACATTCTCCAAGAAGAGGAGAAGTGGATCTTGCAATAGGTAATGGGTTGCAAGAAGCCAGTGTGTGCAAAGAAATTAGCAAAAGGGCTTTTGTGTGATAAGCATTGACTACGAATTGTTTTGAGGTTTTAGAAAGACGATCTATACCCAGAAGGAAAGGGACTTGGAGAGGAAGAGGAGCCTACTCAGTGTCCAAGTTTCTAACCACGTATCTACAGACCCCGTTCCCCCCGTATACAAGCACTGGGCCGGACACAGAAGTGCTTAATAATTGCTTGCTGCAAGGGGCACCTGGGTGGCTCAGTTGGTTAAGCGACTGCCTTCGGCTCAGGTCATGATCCCGGAGTCCTGGGATCGAGTCCCACATCGGGCTCCTGGCTCGGCGGAGAGCCTGCTTCTCCCTCTGACCCTATCCCCTCTCATGCTGTTTCTCTCTCTCTCTCTCTCTCAAGTAAATAAATAAATAAAATCTTAAAAAAATAAAATAAAATAATTGCTTGCTGCAAGAATGAATGAATGGATCGATGAATGGTTCTGTCAGCTTGTGGCCTGTCCAGAATTTCAACATTTTCATAGAGTGAGACGTAGCACCTCCATGAGTCTGCTGAGGTCACCACAGCCGTGAGCTGGGATATGGGCAGCCAGGGAGGGCTTGCTGCCTGCCTATTCCAGAGACAAGTCTGGATTGTGCTCCTTCCAAGGGCTTCTGGGAAAAATGCCTCTGCTGGTGGCTCTGCCCTTAGGCCTGAGGCCAAGAACCTCTGGACAAACAGCGTGCTGCTTAGCCAGGCAGGAGAGGACAGCCACGTGGCCGGGAGGCACACGCTTCCTGTCTGCAGAGCACCCGTTGGGATGCTCTTTCTCCCTGTTCCAGATCAGATCCAGATTCCACACGAAGCAGACAACTCCCCTGCTGCCCCCCTCACTTCTTGCCTCATGAAAAGAAAACGTAAGAAATCCAAAGTCCGCTACAGTATCTCCTCACTGCTTTTACTTCTGACACTCTGAACCGGAGCCTTCCTAAAAGAAGTAATAACCTGGGACCTGGAGAGGCTGCCCTTAAATCCCATCTAATTCAGATGATGAGAAGCTTTCTGATGCAAGGCACAAAATAAGCAGTCACCACTCACGTTCTTCTAATCACGCTGTGGGGGGAATAAGCCGAAGGGCAGGGCAAACTCCACCCACTATTTCCCGGAAAGAGATCACTGCAATCTTTTAAGAGAGTGGAGACAAATCTTGAGTGTCTCCACCAATTTCTTTTTTTTAAGATTTTATTTATTTATTTGACAGAGAGAGACACAGCGAGAGAGGGAACACAAGCAGGGGGAGTGGGAGAGGGAGAAGCAGGCTTCCCGCTCAGCAGGGAGCCCGATTTGGGGCTCGATCCCAGGACCCTGGGGTCATGACCTGAGCCGAAGGCAGACGCTTAACGACTGAGCCACCCAGGCGCCCCTCTCCACTAATTTCTAAGACAACTATTGCATTTCCAAGAGTTCAAAACCAAGGCAAGACAGACAGAAGAGCTGACCCGGCTTGGTCACTGATAGTGTGCATGGGCATCATCATCTACACTTCCAGACAAGACTGTTTTCAATCTATTTATTGAGACCATTGCAACTCGATCTTGAAGGTCTTTCCAATTCTAAAATTGTATGATTCACCATATTCTGGCTGCAATACTTTCCTGGGTTCCCACTGCCACTCCTGTTCATTTACTCACTGGAATAAATGTCACCGCCCCTCCTCCTCTGCAGGTGTCACCCCCCTCCTCCTCTGCAGGTCCCCCCTTCCTCTGCAGGTGTCACCTCCCCTCCTCCTCTGCAGGTGTCACCCCCCTCCTCCTCTGCAGGTGTCACCTCCCCTCCTCCTCTGCAGGTCCCCCTCCTCCTCTGCAGGTGTCACCTCCTTTACTCCCTGCTTCCTTCAACTTTTCTATGGAACTTGCCTGAGTTTCTCCCAAATCAAGTCACCAACAACCACTTCCCGGGACTGTGCGGAGCGAGCACCCTTTTCCTTCCCTCTCCACCAGGTCTCTTGAAAGAGGAATCTGCCTCTTACCTTTTACTCGGTGTTGGTTGCATTTCTGAGGCCTTGCTTGCTAAGGATCACCAGCAACCGCCTACTAACTAGACCTATGAGGCTTTCTTCTGGTCTCACCTCATTTCACTCGGGCCAGTTAGCTGCTCTCTCCTGTCATGGCCACGCCCCCACGCACGTGAACCTGGAGCCCCTCAGTCTGTTGCTTCACGGCAGGTTCTCTGCGGGCCTCTTCCTTCCCCTCCCCTGGTGTTCCCAGGGTTCTAGCCTCAGTCCCCTGAGTCTCACTTCCCGCGATCTCTGTGAGCAGGGCTCTCCACGGCCCGGGCTTCCCTGCTGCTGAGAATCCAAAGCTCCCCATCTTCATCTCAGATCTCCGTCCCTCCTTCCCACCTGCCCACCCCCCTCTCTCCTTAGACATCATCTGCCTAGTAGACTTCCTGACCTAGAACACCTAGACATACCCCAACATGGTCCCAAATGGAATCAATGATCTTCCTTTCAAAATTGCTCCTTCTCAGTTGGGTTTAGAAAAGTCATGCGGGCCTCCTCCTCAGGCCCACACCCAGGGGGCTGCTGGTCCTACTGCTCTACCTCCTGACTCATCTCTCCTCTTTCCCAGGGCTACCGTTTTAGTCAAGCCTCCCTGTTTCTTACCTGGACCACAATGGCCCCTGCCGCATTGACCTCACTGTCTACAACTGTTAATCTCCCCAGTTCATTTTCTATAAGCCCCCAGAGTAATCTTTGTTTATTTTTTATTTTATTTATTTATTTTTAAACTAGACTCTGTGTCCAGCATGGAGCCCAACACAGGGCTTGAACTCATGTCCCTGAGATTAAGCCCTGAGCCGAGATCAAGAGTCGGATGCTTAAACTGACCGAGCCCCCCAGGCGCCCCCACAGTAATCTTTTAACAGTAAAATGCCATGGCATTTCACTTTTAAAATCCTTCCATGTCTCCATACCTCTGGAACAACTCCTAAATTTCTTAGCTGGAATATCAGATCCTTCATCAGGCTCCTGTCTACTTTCTTTTTTTTTTTCCCGAAGATTTTATTTATTTATTTGAGAGAGAACGAGATAGAGAGAGAGCATGAGAGGGGGGAGGGTCAGAGGGAGAAGCAGACTCCCTGCTGAGCAGGGAGCCCGATGCGGGACTCGATCCCAGGACCCTGGGATCATGACCTGAGCCGAAGGCAGTCGCTTAACCAACTGAGCCACCCAGGCACCCTCCTGTCTACTTTCTTAACCTTGGGTCACACCATCCTCCTCCATGAACCTGGCCTGACACCTGTTGGGAATTCTTTGAAAATTGCCATGCTTTTTCACTGGCCACCTCATTTTCCAGGCCCAGTGTGAAATGAAAATGCGGGCCTCTTGTTAAACAATCATTAAGGAGTTCAAGGCCATGACAGCCAACCTTTACACCAAGTGCAAGAGCCTTCTGAGTGAGGCAAGGGCTCCATGATCGTGAAGACGCTTTGCTTCTTCCTCACATTTGTGGTTTTTGGTAAACTGCTTGCTCTGCCTGGAACGGCCTTTCCAATGTTGCCTTCCTGGCAAACGTCTAGTTGTGCTCTTAGACAAGCATCCATGCTTCTTGACCTAATGAGATGGCCAGTAAACCTTTTAAAAATAGGCTTAAAACTATGGACCCTCATGATTCCAAAACTACACATCCATTTGACATAAAGTTGGGAATATGATTTTAGAAGCTTTGCACTCTTTCTCAGGCCTGTAACCTGAACTCCAGAGAGGCCCATGAACTTGAGACGGAAGATCTTTTTTTTTTTTAAAGATTTTATTTATTTATTTATTTGAGAGAGAGAGAGAGAGAGAGAGAGAAACAGCATGAGAGGGGATAGGGTCAGAGGGAGAAGCAGGCTCCCTGCTGAGCCGGGAGCCCGATGTGGGACTCGATCCCAGGACTCTGGGATCATGACCTGAGCCGAAGGCAGTCACTTAACCAACTGAGCCACCCAGGCGCCCAAGACGGAAGATCTTACCTGAGAGTCCGTTCAAATGTCATCTTCTCTACTGAGCCTTTCTGGCCCCTGCAAGCACTCTGTCCCCTATAGGGCCTTCTCTGTCCCTCTATTATTACAATAATCATTGTAAGTCACAGATGACAGTCACAATTTCTTGAAAGCCCACCGTATCTGAGCCAAATTTCAGCACTTACTGTAACTTGGACAATTAGGTATTTCATGACCATTTTCACAGATGAGGCACCTGAAGCTCAAAGAGTTTAACTACTGAGCTTAAAGAAAGGAGGGAGTGGGGAGGGAATCTGGCTTCTGGTCTGTATTATGGAGACTGGGGGCAGAGCCTCTCCTGTCACTGACCCTTGGCTACCTCCACCTTCACAGACTGAGGTGGGATGGAGGGAAGATTGTAACCTGTGCGCTGGAGGGCTCTGGGCCCCTCCCAAGGACAGTGTTTACTACATAAACTATGGCTCAGTGAAGAATGCTTGGTTCCATCCCACAGCTTCCCTTTGCAGGTACATCCCCATCGAAGCCTGGCATCCACAGATTACTTGAGAGAGCCAGCACATTACTCCACAAAAAAGGCCACATCCCCGTCTCTGAATGGACATGCAACCCCCCAAATATCAGTGAAACCCACGATTTTATCCTTCTGCCCCAGACTTGAAAACCAGAAGCCCCTGTCTGAGTTTTCTAGCTAGCACGATGGCACAAGGCTTTTCCTTAGGAGGCTTGAGAGCCAGGGCCTGGCCCCTGTTTCGAGCCCCCGTTCTTCACAGGGGGCTGCTCGGCCTGCTGTTGCCATGTCTTCCAGGACAAATGTGCTAAGTCAGAAGGACTGAGCCGTCACCTGAGGAAGCCGTGTCAGAAGTGACCACCCCCGACCCATATCTGTAGGTGCTTCTTTCTGAGGGGGAGCTGAGAGGAACAGACTGTAGGTGGGTGCATCTGAGGGAAGGTTTTACTACTGTTAGCAGCATTCAGAGACTTTGCTGAGGTTTCCCCCAACCCCACAATGACACACAAGGAGTAACGAGAGGCTCCGGGTTACCTGAGGGTTGCAGCGGTCCAAGTACCACACCCCAGCTTGCAACACACAGTAAGCCTGGGAGAGATTTGGGGTTTTATTATCTATATTGATGAGTGAGGAAGCCGAAGCACGAGGCTAGGTAGTTTATTCATGGTCACATGATTATCCAGGGGAACAGGCTGGATCTGAAAGAGGCTTTGGTTTCAAAGCCTGTCCTCTTCATCATTACAATCTATCGTCCGCTGGGGACGCCTGGCTCATGTGTGGCCTCCAGATCCCGCTCCAGCGTCCGATGTTGCCCCTTCCCCCACTTAATCCAGTCCATGGACTGAGGCAGATGACCTCTTCCTGAGATACTGCTTTACTCCCTTCCCTGCCTACTCAAACTCTCCCGGTTGCCTGTAGGCGAAGGATAATGTTCAAACTCCCTCCACACTTGAGATTTTCTGTCAATTGTCCTTATTTTACTCGAACATCCCTTCTACTGATCCGATAACTACAAGTGAAGAACATTACACTCTGGAGCAAAAATCAGGAGAGGAAGATATACACTTTGCAGGAACCTATGGAAAACCTATGACTATTTTCTACCTCCAAGCATTTTAAATAAAGAGAATATCATGACAAAGGAGGGAAGAATATCCAATGGGGAAAAGACAGTCTCTTCAACAAATGGTGTTAACCAGACACCTACGTGCAAAAGAATGAAATTGGACAACTTTCTTACACCATATACAAAAATCACCACAAAATGGATTAAAGACCTAGATGTGAGACCTGAAACCATAAAACTCCTAGAAGAAAACACAGGCAGTAATCTCGTTGACATCAGCCTTAGCCACATTCTTCTGGACATGTCTCCTGAGGCAAGGGAAACAAAAGCACAAACTACTGGAACTACACCAAAATAAAAAGCTTCTACACAGTGAAGGAAACCACCAACAAAACTAAAAGACAACCTACAGAATGGGAGATGATATTTGCAAGTGATTTATCTGATAAGGTATAATATCCAAAATATATAAAGAACTTACACAAGTCAGCACCAAAAAACCAAATAATCCAATAAAAAAAATGGTCAGAGAGTAGACATTGTTCCAAAGAAGACGGCCAGATGACCAAAAGACACATGAGAAGATGCTCAACATCACTCATCATCAGGGAAATGCAAATCAAAACCACAATGAGATACCACCTCATACCCGTCAGAACAGCTGAAATCAACACAGGAAACAACAAATGCTGGTGAGGATGTGAAGAAAGGGGAACCTTCTTACACTGTTGGTGGGAATGCAAATTGTTGCAGCCCCTCTGGAAAACAGTACCATAGTTCCTCAAAAAATTAAAACTAGAATTACTGTACAATCCAGTAATTCCATGACTATTTACCCAAAGAAACTGAAAAATACTAATTTGAAAAGATATATGCACCCTTATGTTTATTGCAGCATTATTTATAATAGCCAAGATATGGAAGCAACACGTGTCCATCAAAAGATGGATGAATAAAGAAGATGTGGTATCTATATACAACGAAATATTACTGAGCCATAAGAAAGGAGATCTTGTCCTTTGCAAGAACGTGGATGGAGCTAGAGGGTATTCTGCTAAGTGAAATCTAAAAAATTAAGCAAATGAACACACAAAAGCAGGAGACCCCTTAAGTACAGAGGACACACTGATGGTTGCTTGGGGGGGGGTTGGAGGGATGGGCAGAATGGGTGATGGGGAATGAGAGAGACAAGCTTCCAGTTATGGAATGAACGAGTCACGGGGACGAGGGGCGCAGCAGAGGGAGTCTGGTCAGGGGTGTTTTAACAGTGTCATGGGGGGACGGATGGGAGCGCGCTTGTGGTGATCACAGCAGAAGAGGCAGACTTGTCAAATCTCCCCGCTGCACGCTGGAAACGGATGTAACATTGTGTTCAACGCTTCCTACTGTACTTCAGTAAAAATAAATAAATTCGTAAAAGGAAAACTACACAAAGAAGAGAGACAGAATGTCAGTGACATTTTTCACATCATAAATTACGAGTGGTGGCTAATGTACAATTAAATTCTCCTTACCACCTGCTGCTTGCTCAAAACTCTAGTGTCTCTGTCCAAGGCAATTTTCGTGAAGGGCTTGTAAGAAAACAAACACTCCCCCCCGCACAGATATTTGTCCTACAATCTTTGCTGATTCTCCATACAGTTGTTCGGTGCTGCTTTGCACGTGGTTTGTCAGGGAGCCTCACGATGTGGGGATATTTGATTTAAGTCTCCTTCCTGCTGAACGAAGGGATGAGGAAGGCTGCATGCGTTCACTACGTTATGGCTCCACCACGTTTCTCTGTTCGGAAACACTCTTCCCAACCATCTATCGATTAGCTGTGCTTACAAAAAGTCATTGTTAGGAAGCTACGGAAAAATGATGTTGAGAATAAATGCTAGGGCTGACTTTAGGGTGTTTTCTTGGTGTGTGTGTGTGTGTGCGTGTGCGCGAAGGGTGGGGGGGTGACCTTTTACATTTTAAATGTTTCCTTCGTGCACAGTGAACAGGACGCTCTCCCTGACCGACTGCGTGCAGACCCCTCTGCCTGGTGCCCTGGCTGAGACAGGCACTGCCTGGCCCGAGCCTACGAGGAAAGCAGCGGGCTAGGTCCTTGTCACACAGGTCCTCTCTTCCTTTTATCACCCAGGGCAGCTCTCACTATACAGAAAGCTTTTCCTAGGCCTATCAAAAGTTTGTGCAATGCTGAACCTGGGATTTGGGCTTTGCTCCCTTACTAACTAGCTTTGGGATCTGGGGCAAGTCCATCCCTGGGCCTCATTTCCCCCACTTGTAAAAAGGCAAGAACAAAAACAAAGGGTCACACTATCAGAGGATCTAAAATCCAGTGGTTACGTGATTAACCTGAGGCCAAACTGAGAAAATCAGTCTAAGATACTTAACTCACCGCTCTTAGCCAGGGACGGTCCTCCAAACCTGAGACCCACCTCTGCCCTGGAGGGTTCAAACCCAGGCTCTCTGGCTCCAGGGGCTCCACAGCTGAGCACCAGGCTGCCCTGAGCAAGTTTCTCTCTGCCCCGCCTGCCCCTAGGCCCAGGGCAAGCCCCCTTCTGCAACCACAGAGAGCCCCATAAATATTTAATTCATCACTACCACCTGAAGCAGGCTCCCTGCTCTGGCAGAAAGGGGAAAAAAAGCACTCTGTTCAGCTGCAATTTACTCAGCAGAGTGATTAATCAATTAATTATTCCATTCACCGAGGTATTCAAAAGCGTTTTAGAGTGTTTATCATGTGCTTCCTCGTACTGTTGGAGAACCAGAGGCTAAAGAAGGGAGGTCTACTGGGAAAGGCGCAGGTAAGGCCTGAAAGGAGTTAAAAGGTTACAGTAATCTTCGTTAAAAAATATTCATCTGGGGCGCCTGGGTGGCTCAGTTGGTTGAGCAACTGCCTTCGGCTCAGGTCATGATCCTGGAGTCCTGGGATCGAGTCCCGCATCGGGCTCCCTGCTCAGCGGGGAGCCTGCTTCTCCCTCTGACCCTCCCCCCTCTCATGTACTCTCTCTCATTCTCGCTCTCTCAAAATAAATAAATAAATCTTAAAAAAAAATATTCATCTGCTTCTAAATTAAATAAACAATTTTAATGCAAACAGTCAGTAAGGCATCTTTGCACGAGACGGGTCGGCAAGTGGCCTGGTGCCGGCCTCGGGACTGAGCAGTCGTCTGGGGGTCCTGCCTCTCTTGCGCCCAAACACCCCCAAATCTAAACAATCCTCAAGTTTCTGTCCCTGTTCGTGGACAATGAATGAATTCCCTTGCCCATCTTCAGACCCACCTCATTTCCCTTCATCATTAATTACACGCTGGCCAGTTCAATTTTCCCACACGATTTTTCTACACAGAGTGATCATTTTAAAGTGAAAATATGCCTGAAGCTCTTCCTTGAAGTTCTTAGGGCTTCCCCAGCCCTTCAAGATAAAGAGCCTCTTCACAGGCACAGAAGGTCCGCCAGGAGTGGGTCTTAGCTTCTCTGATAACGGTCCTGTTAGCCATTCTCCAGAACTGACCCGAACTGCCCCTTGTGAACACAGACTGAGCCCTACCCCCCAACACCCCCGACAACAAGAAGGCCTGGCTAAGGCATCTTCACTCTCTCAGACACCTGGACCTTCAGAAAGCATCTCTGCCCTCCTGCCTCACTTGCTCACCCATGGCTTCTTTGCTTCTATGTCTTCTCCAGTCCCTGAAAGCCCCGGGGGATGTCCTTATTTGTGTGTGTTAAGTCGGTGCCTGGTGCAGGGTTTGAATTAAAGCAGGCGCTCCATACGCACTGGGTTGACTGAATAAATCTGGGATGTGTAAATTACATGTCGTGGTTATGCTGGCTTTTGGTTTGGAGAAGAGAAGGCAAAGTCTACACTTCCGTATTGAGGAGGTTAAAGAGAGCAGCAGATTTTAGAGCAGCAAGTGGGTCAAAAAGCCGCCGACACAGCCCCACATGGACTGGCCTTGCCTCTCACTAGGCTTTATTGTGTCAGGGTCAGAAGATGCCACTTTGCCTTTTAAGTGCCCGTGACGATCTCTCTCTTAAAAAAAGTAGTATTATTGTATGCCCAGGCCAGGTTTTTTTCTGGGATTGGAACTGTAAAGCCCATCTCAGTTCTTCTTGTGTTTCTTGTTCTCCATGTAGAGATGGAGCTGGGGACATCCCTTCCATCGATGCCCACTCTGCGGGGTGTTAATACTCGATAAAAGACTGCATTTGGAGCTTTTAGCATAATGTCTGGCAAGCAGTAAGCACTGAGTAAACGCTAGCTGTTATTGTTGTTGTTAATCCACCGTGCTAGCAATTTTGTTGCTGTGTCCTGTGTCTCTGTCAAATAAATAAATAAAATCTTTAAAAAAAAAAAATTCCAAAGCAAGCTTCCCAAACTGCCATGGGTTGGGAATGGCAACCTAAATTGCATGAAAAAGCAACAAAGCATTTCTTTTTTAACATTTTATTTATTTGATAGAGACACTGCGAGAGAGGGAGCACAAGCAGGGGGATTGGGAGAGGGAGAAGCAGGCTTCCCGCTGAGCAGGGAGCCCGATGTGGGGCTCGATCCTAGGACTCTGGCATCACGACCTGAGCCGAAGGCAGATGCCCAACGACTGAGCCACCCAGGCGCCCCGCAACAAAGCATTTCAAGGGTAGGTTTTATTTTAAAATAGCTTTATTAAGGTATAATCGACATACAATAAACTGCACATACAAAAGAGTACAATTTGATAAGTTTTGACATAGGTATACATTCATGAAACTGTCAACAGTCAAGATAATGGGCATATTCATCACCCTGAAAGTGTTTTCATGTTTTTTTATAACCTGTCCCTCCGGCCTCTCCCCACCACTCACCCCACAACACACTCCTAGTCATGTCCCAAGGTAACCTGATCTGTTCCTATAGACTTGTGTTTTCCAGAAATTTGTATAATCATACAGTATGGATTCTCTTTGTCTGGCTTATTTCACTTCACAAAGTTATTTTGAGATTCATCCATGCTATTGAGCACCTCGTACAAATGTACTAGTTTATATCCATCGTCTGTTGAAGGGCATTTAGGTTATTTCTGAATTTGGGGATTTGGAAGACAGTGGCTATGACTGTTGCGTACAACTCTGTGTGTGGGCATATGCTTTCATTTCTCTTGGGTCAGTGAGGAGTGGAGTGGATGGCACAGAGTCAGTGGGTGTTTAACTTTTTAAAAAGCCACCACACGGATTTCCAAAGTGGTGTGGTACCATTTTACCTTCTCATGCAGTCTGTAGGAGTTCCAGTTCTTCCTATCCTCACTAGTACTTGGTACAGTCAGTTTTTAAACTTTAGCCATTCTAATCAGCATGTAGTGGTATCTCATTGTGCTTTAACTTTGCATTTCCCTAATGGCCAATGATTTGAACGTCTTTCTTTTTTAAGATTTTATTTATTTATTTGAGAGAGATAGAGAGAGCATGAGCCGGGGAAGGGCAGAGGGAAAGGGGGAAGCGGACTCCCCGTTGAGCAGGGAGCCCGATATGGGGCTCGATCCCAGGACCCTGAGATCATGACCTGAGCCGAAGGCAGATGTTTAACCAACTGAGCCACCCAGGCACCCCTGATCTGAACATCGTTTCATGAGCTTGTCATCCATACATCTTCTTTGGTGCAGTATCTGTTCATGCTTTTGCTTGTTTTAATTAAAAATTTATTTTTTATTAAGTTTTGAGAGTTAAAAAAAAATATATATATATATACATATTTTCTGGATGTAAGTTCTTTTTCAGATATATGATTTACAGATATTTTCTCCCAGTTTGTGGTTTGTCTTTTCATTCTCTTGATGTCTTCTGAAGGGCAGAAATTATTAATTTTGATGAAGTCCAATTTATAAATTTTTCTTCATTTATGGATTGTTTTGCTTTTCTAAGAAATCTTTAAGTCAAGGTCAATGGATTTTCTCCTATGTTTCTTTTAGAAGTTTTATAGTTCCAGTATTATATTTATTTATTTATTTAAATTTATCTATCCATTTTAGGGGAGGGTAGAGGGAGAGGGAGAGAGAGAGAAAGAATCCCAGGCAGACTCTCTGCTGAGTGCGGAGCTGGACACGGGGTTTGAGCCCATGACCTTGAGATCATGACCTGAGCCAAAACCAAGAGTCAAACACCCAACTAACTGAGCCACCCAGGTGCCCCCCAGTATTACTTTTAGAGTTAGTTTCTATATGGTGTGAGGTAAGGGTTTAATTATTGTTTTTACATGTGGATATCCAAATGCTCTAGCACCATTTGTTGAAGAGACCATCCTTTCTCTAAACTGCCTTTGCATGTTTGCTGAAAATCAATTGATGTCATTGATATCCATATACACATATATATGTATGGGTCTATTTCTGAACTTCCATTCTGTTCTACTGATTTATCTCTTTTTATACCAATGTAACATTACCTTGACTACTGTAGCTTTATAATGAGTGTTGAAGTCAGGTAACACAATTCGTCACATTTCTTTTCAAGTTGTCTCAGCTATTCTAGGCCCTTTGCATTCACATATGAATTTTAAAATTAGCTTGTCAATTTCTACAAAAAAACCTACTGTGATTTTTTTTTAAAGATTTTATTTGACAGAGAGAGAAAGGGAATGCACACAAGCAGGGGGAGGGTCAGGCAGAGGGAGAAGCAGACTTTCCGATGAGCAGCGAGCCCGATGCAGGACTCAATCCCAGGACCCTGAGATCATGACCTGAGCCGAAGGCAGATGCTTAACCAACTGAGCCACATAGGTGTCCCAAGCCTGCTGTGATTTTGATTGGGATTGTGTTGACATTAACAATACTAAGTCTTCCAACTGATAAATATATTTCTTCATTTTTTAGGTCTTTTTTTTTTAAGATTTTATTTTTTTAAGTAGTATCTAAACCCAGTGTGGAGCTCGAACTCACTACCTGGGATCAAGAGTTGCACACTCCACCAACTAAGCCAGCTAGGTGCCCCTCATTTTTTAGGTCTCCTTTAATTTCTGTCAGCAGTGTTTCTTTTTATTTATTATTTATTTATTTGAGAGCAAGGGAGAGTGCATGAATGCACGCATAACTGCCACTGTGGGGAGAAGCAGAGGGGGAGGGAGAGGGACAAGCAGACTCTGAGCAGGGTGCAGATCCAGGACCCTGAGATCATGACCTGAGCCAAAACCAAGAGTCAGATGCTTAACCAACTGAGTCACCCAGGCACCCGATTGCTAAATTCTTATTAGTTCTATTAGCTTTTTTGTAGATTCCATCAAATTTTCTACATAGATGATCATGTCATTTATAAATAAAGACAGTCTTGGGGCGCCTGCGTGGCTCAGTTGTTAAACGTTTGCTTTTGGTTCAGGTCATGACCCCAGGGTCCTGGCATGCAGCCCCATGTCAGGTTCTCTGCTCAGCGGGAAGCCTGCTTCTCCCTCTGCCACTCCCCCTGCTCGTGTTCCCTCTCTCGCTGTCTCTCTCTCTGTCAAATAAATAAATACAAACTTTAAAATAAATAAAGAAATAAAGTCTTATTTTTCCTTTCCTTTACCACTTCCTTTCATTTATTTATTTATTTTTCGGACCTGACTGTCTTGGATGTTGAATAGAAGTGACAAGAGTAGACATCCTTGCCTTCTTCCTGATCTTAGAGGAGAAAGCATTCCATCTCTCACCATTAAGTATGATATTAGTTGTATGTTTTGCATAGATGCCCCTTTCCAGGTTGGAGAAGTACCCCTCTACTCCTAGTTTGTTGAGAGTTTTTATTAGAAATGGATGATGAATTTTGTCAACCGCTTTTTCTGCATCTACTGAGGTGAAATTTTTTCTTGAGTCTGTTAATATGGCAAATTATATTGATCAATTCTTGAATTTTTTTTTTTTCAATTCTTGAATGTTAAACCAGCCTTGTATTCATGGGATAAACCTCACTTGTTTATGATGTATTATCTTTTTTATATATTGGTACATTTGATTAAAATTTTTGCATCTGTGTTCATGAGGAATAATGGTCAATAGTTTTTCTTTTGTAGTATCTTTGATTTTGGTAAGAGTAACACTGGCCTCATAGAATGACTTGGGAATGTTCCTGTTTGATTCTCTGGAAGAGTTTTTGTAGAATTACTATTACTTATTCCTCAATATTGGGTAGTATTCAAGTGTGAATTTTTATAAGCGTAGGAAAAAAATTGTGAAAGACTGAAATGGACCCAAAAGATGACTAGGTGTATCCTGTCTGGGTCATGCTTCTAGGTTATCTCAGCCTTTCCTTGTTTTTGAGCTGTTTATAACTCTGTGAACTGTAGAACACTGATAATAATGCAAAAGATTCTTGCCCATAAAAATGCAGGTTAATTGTATTTGGTGGAATGCAATTTACTACTGCCCTGAAAACAGACCTATTTTGCATATACTGTAAAATCATTTCACGTCATTGCTTGTCCTTTGAATTACCTTTTGAACCAGATGTTAACATCTAATGGTTCCCTCATTAGTTAACACGTTAAATAAAATCTTTGACATGTGTTCATTTTCTACTTGCACAAGAATAGTAATTTTACCTTTAACATCATCTTTTCCCACAGGAATGATGAGAATTCATGGCACAGGCTTTGTTCAATCCAAGTATTACCAGGTCAGTTACCTGCCTAGGTGATGAAAACCAGAGAAGAGTTGTTTTAAGATGAACAAGAGGGGGTGCCTGGGTGGCTCAGTCGGTTAAGCAACTGCCTTCGGCTCAGGTCATGATCCCAGGGTCCTGGGATCGAGTCCCACGTCGGGCTCCTTGCTCGGCGGGGAGCCTGCTTCTCCCTCTGCCTGTGTTCTGTCTCTCTGACAAATAAATAAATAAAATCTTTTAAAAAAAATAAAATAAAATCACCCTGATCTTCCTCCGGTTTCCCGTATATGTCCTAGTCACTGTCCCACAACAGACTACCCCTAATGGAAGTCTCTGTCTTATCAAATTGTTTGTGTAAAAAGGTATATAGGGGCACCTGGGTGGCTCAGTCGGTTAAGCGACTGCCTTCGGCTCAGGTCATGATCCCAGGGTCCCGGGATCGAGTCCCGCATCGGGCTCCCTGCTCGGCGGGAAGCCTGTTTCTCCCTCTGCCTCTGCCTGCCACTCACCCTGCTTGTGCTCTCTCTCTCTGTCAAATAAATAAATAAAATCTTTAAAAAAAAAAAAAAAAGATGAACGAGAGGACTGGCATTTGTTTTTTCATCTCTAAAGAGAGGTATTGGGATGGATAATTTCTAAAGTCCTTTCTCATTCTAACCATCCGGCTCTGACTTGGCAATTTCATGATGAACTTCCTTCGATTTGCGGAGTTCAGTTTCATTATCTGTTAAAATGGAATAGTGACACTTTCTGTACCCATCTCTGATAATCACATGAGATAATAGATTTGAAATGTTGGAAGTGCAGTATAAATCTGGAAGGTTATTATCTGTTCCTCGTGAAAAGCAAAGATAAATGATCCCAAGCCTCATTCTCTCATTCTGGTCAATTGTTTAAAATTTGAAATCTTTGTAATCTTCTAGGAAACCTGAATGAGCTGATTTGAACTTAAACTTTTTTTTTTTCATTGAAGAAGAGTCATCATCTTAAATTAATTTCATCATGGGCTTTAAATAATCTAGAATGATATTAAGTTCTAAAACCAGACATTCTGAACTACATCATATGCCTCTGGGGCTGCTGTCAGATGCTGGGTCACTTGCTTGCACCGTGCCGAGAAGGAGACATTCTCATTTCTATGCTGTAATGAAAAGGTTCACAGAATTCTTGAAAAAGCTCTAAGTCTCACACTTCCTCATGGCCAGTGCCGCCTGTGAACCAGGGTACTACTCCTCGCGAATGGTCTTCCCACACTCCGTAGCCCCTTCCTTATTTAGGCCTGTTTTCTTTCTTTTTTTTTTTTTTTAAGATTTTATTTATTTGCGAGAGAGAGAATGAGAGAGAGCACATGAGAGGGGGGAGGGTCAGAGAGAGAAGCAGACGCCCTGCCGAGCAGGGAGCCCGATGTGGGACTCGATCCCGGGACTCCAGGATCATGACCTGAGCCGAAGGCAGTCGCTTAACCAACTGAGCCACCCAGGCGCCCCCCCCCCCCTTTTTTTTTTTTAAATTTCAGCCTGTTTTCTAGTCACCTCCCATAAGGGTCTGGGCATATCCAGCTTGGGAAGGCACAGGATCCACGCAGAACTGTGCAGCGGCCCAGCGTAGGTAGACCCCGCACTTTTCTCCAGGGTAAAAACACTGAATTTATGGTCTGGTTTACGTTCTTAATAGCTAGGGTCAAGTATATATTCTCTTATCTTGTTTTCTTATCCTTAAAATGAAATGAAATCGGGTGATATTAAGTTTTCTTCCAATCTAAACTTAAAACTTTCATGATATGAGGGAAAAATAAGAAATGTACCCTGTATTTTTATGTGTCTATGTATGTATTCATCCATACATCCATCCATTTATTCTACAAGTATTTTCTGTGTGCAGGGTACTATGCACGCTACCAAAAAAAAAAAGTCTCGGATGTAACCTTGCTCTCAAGGAGGACATGAGAATCCTTCTCCCACTGGAGGGGGGTGCAGTGAGGGGTGAGGGGGAGAGCACCTCTTAAGGTCTTTACTAGCCAGTGCTAGAGGAACTGCTACTCGATTAATTAATTAATTAACAATCAGCAAACGGTATCCAGCGGGGAAGTGTGGCTTAGCTTCCAAATGCTAATTACTGGCCCCTTTATGGTGCTGAGACAGTGAGGGCAAATCATTGCAGGATCCCGGATGAGTTGGCACACAGACATCGTAAGGAGGCTGTGATTCTCATTTGTATCAGCATGCATGCCAGTTTTTATCTAGTGAGATTAATTAGAACTTTTAGAAGTATAAGTTAGAGCCATAAAACATTAACATTCATTTACTGGTAATATGTAAATGTACTGAAAGAGCCCGGGGCAATTTTCGGGTGCGTTGCTTTGACTGGTATTTGGAGATGGAGTTTTCCACCGCCTTTAGTGTTCTGCTCAGTGACTCTGGATAGTCACGAACCTGACCTTTGCCCTTTAACTTCCCTTGCCTCTGCATATTCTTGCATCCATCTCCCAAGCCCCTTTTGTACTTCCCAGAAAATGTAATATTACTTTGATGCATTTGTCATGCACCTGCAGCTAGAATTCTAGCTGTGACATCTCCAGGAAAACTTCTGGCTCAGTGTTCTAGGTTGTTCCTCCATCATTAATATGACCTATGCTGCTCCATTAACTGGAAAAAAAAGAAGCATTTCTTTCTCCTCAACATGCAATTCCCAATCACTGAATGCTCTGTTAAGGTGATGGTAATGATGAACTTGTCCATTTCCTTACATCTTTCCACGATGCATTTCCCAAGTGTTCCCATCTAGTAATTATTGTTGATCCGTTAACATAAACTTCTAGAGAGAAAGGCCCATGTCTGTATTGAACAAACTGCAGTTCCAGGGACAGTGACAAGTGTAAATAAATGCTTCATGTTTCCTCCATTCATAATTACTGTATCATGGGTTTACATTAAGAGGCGCATACGTTGTCAGAACTTCGGCACCGTGGAGATGCTCTAATTCAGATTTCTTACGTACAGACAGGTCAAGCACCTGCCTTATACTGCACTGTGGGTGAGAAGCAGGACCCTGATGCACTTCCCACCAGCACACTGTCTTCTAAAATGTGTGGTGGTGTTTTTTTTCAGAGGGAGAGAATCTTTTTTTTTTTTTTTTTTAAAGATTTTATTTATTTATTTGAGAGAGAGAGAACACATGAGAGGGGATAGGGTCAGAGGACAAAGCAGACTCCCTGCCGAGCAGGGAGCCCGATGCGGGACTCGATTCAGGGACTCCAGGATCATGACCTGAGTCGAAGGCAGTCGCTTAACCAACTGAGCCACCCAGGCGCCCTAAGAGGGAGAGAATCTTAAGCAGCCTCCACACCCAGCACGGAGCCCGACATGGGGCTCGATCTCACAACTCTGAGATCATGACCTGAACAGAGATCCAGAGTGTGGAGCCACCCAGGCGCCCCAGCACCCTGTCCCCTAAAGCACCCCATGACCCGGGCACAACTGGAGCCCAGCAAACCTGACCTGGTCTATTCTAGTTCCATCCTGATGGGACCTCTGCCACATTTGGGGCTTCCTATCACTCTTTGTCTTTCTACAGCTGGATAAATTCCCACACCGAAATCTACCTCTCTTACCCAGAGTCAGAACCTGAACTCCCTAGCCACCACGTGGGGAAATGTGGACCTACTTCCCAGGCTGCACCCACCAGATGCCCCTGTGCTAGACTCTGACTTGACAGTGCCCATCTGATGAGATGGGCTGTGTGGGCATCCCATTTTGCTGATGCTGGGGGCAGCAGTGACGGTGATAGTGAGTCCCAGATGCAGAAGTGGCACCATGCTAGAAGCATACCTGGGGAGGTCGGGCTGGCACCATGCGGTTCTCAGTGGATGCTGTGGCTCGGGGCTGTCTCCAAGAGCTGCTTCTGGAAGCTCAGCCTCAAATCTGTCCCTCTGGCCGTTGCACCAGCCTGTTACCCAACATCCGTAGTAAATCCTTTTCTGCTGAAATTAGCCGTGGTGGATTCTCTTTTATTTTTTGATTTTGGTCATTAAAACCCCGACCAGGGGTACCAGAAGTAGTGCCAGGCCACAGACTGTCAAGAAAATAACAATTGTAGGGTTGTTCTCTGATCCAAGCGGGCGTGAACACAGTGAGAACACATTTACTGTTGAAAAGTGGGGCTTGGGCAGCCCCCAGCATCAGTGGCAAAACTGTTAAGTCAGAGATCACTTTGTGGTTACCAGGAATGACATATCCATTGAAGGCAAGGCTCTGGGGAAATGCGTGGCCACAGCCATGGAACAATATGACAGGAATGAGAAGGTCAAACCCTACAGGGTTGTAGAGATGCTTTTAAATAGACGATGTGGGGGGCGCCTGGGTGGCTCAGTCGTTAAGCGTCCGCCTTCGGCTCAGGTCATGATCCCAGGGTCCTGGGATCGAGACCCGCGTCGGGCTCCCTGCTTCGCGGGAAGCCTGCTTCTCCCTCTCCCGCTCCCCCTGCTTGTGTTCCCTCTCTCGCTGTGTCTCTCTCTGTCAAATAAATAAAATCTTAAAAATAAATAAATAAATAGATGATGTGGTATTTATACACAATGAAATACTACTCAGCCATCAAAAAATGAGATCTTGCCATTTGCAAGGACGTGGACAGAACTAGAAAGTATTATGCTAAGCAAAATAAGCCAGTCAGAGAAAGACAATTGTCATATGATCTCACGGATATGTGAAATTTGAGAAACAAAATAGGATCATAGGGGAAGGAGGGAAAAATGAAACAAGATGAAACCAGAGAGGGAGACAAACCATAAGAGACTCTTAATCTCAGGAAACAAACAGGGTTGCTAGAGGGGAGGGGGGCAGGAGGGATGGGGTAGCTGGGTGATGGGCATTAAGGAGGGCATGTGATGTGATGAGCATTGGGTGCTATATGCAACTGATGAATTACTGACCTCTACCCCAGAAACTAATAATACAGTATATGTTAATTAATTGAATTTAAATAAAAAATAAAACTACTTGGGGCACCTGGGTGGCTCAGTCGTTAAGTGTCGGCCTTCGGGTCAGGTCAGGATCCCAGTGTCCTGGGATCGAGCCCCGCATCGGGCTCCCTGCTCCGCGGGAAGCCTGCTTCTCTCTCTCCCGCTCCCCCTGCTTGTGTTTCCTCTCTCGCTGTGTCTCTCTCTGTCAAATAAATAAATAAAATCTTAAAAAATAAATAAATAAATAAAACTACTTGATGCCAATAAATAAATAGACTGCAGACAAAAAAGATTATAAGCCCCAAATCTTAAATTTGGGTTTAAGGACTTTTCAGCAAAGTGGGGAGTTTCCGATTGCTCTGTCAACCACCAGCAATCAGCCTGGAGCTGCCAGGTGGCAGGCCCCAGCCCCGGTCCTATCCTTCACAAGCTACGGTGAGCCAAGCACTGTTATCACACATGCATTAGGACTCGGCTCGGGCAGACGAGGATCCTGTGACTTGGAACGGGGCCGCGTGGGGAGATCTGGACGCCTCGGAGAATGCTGTGAGACCCCAGCCCGCTGACCGCCCTGACAGAAGCCACCCTCTCCTCCACTGATGGAGCTGGGCGCCCCTGCAACAGAGGAAGCTCGTCCTCCTCATGCCGGGCCCTCACCCCACTCTTGCCTCCAGGCCGCTAAGTACGCTGATTCCAGCCCAGCCCTAAGTGAGTTGGGTCTTATTACTTGCAAGCAGAGTCCTAAACAATGTGGTCGCCACGTCAGGCTCCGGAAGTAACTCGGGTTCTTCTGGCAAAACACAACCAACCCTTCTTCCTCAGGGCTCTCCCTTCCCTCCTTCCCCAGCCTTCCCATCTTGGGTTAGCAACAGTGGTAGTGGGTCGCACAGAACAACGGGCTGGCGTAAGAAATAAGCCAACCAGAAGCCACATAAATGCGTCCAAGGGCGTTAATGCAGTATCTTGCCCGGGCCCACCTCAGCTAACCCCATCGGCCTGTCTGTTCTTCTCTTTTGCATCTTCAGCTACACGTGGCCATTCCTTAGTTCCTGGGTGAACATTCTGTGTTTTCTAGTCTCCGGCCGCATGGCCGCCCACAAACACCTCACAGGGATCTCCTTCTCTTCTCCAGAGCAAGCAACTCTGTCCCCGCACAGTTTCTGGACCTGTTTGTGGAGACGTCAGAGAAGGCAGACGTGGACATCTCCACACGGACGCCACATCCTGGGAGCTGTGACCGTGACGGTGACAGTGACTGCGCGCTCTTCCAGGCCTGCAGGGGCTGTGGCGCCGGGCCCTCCTCAAGCCGGGTGCACTGCCGCAGACCTCGGTCAATGTCGGCCTTCAAGACGTCTCTTGGTCCTCAATGTGCATCTGAACGCTCATGTCAATTCTTGCTGCAGTATTGTTTCAAATGGAAAAAACAAACAAACACAACACCCTGGAAAGTAACCTACATGTCGCCAACAGGAGATAGGCCGAATTTATTATGGTACATTTAGAGAAGGGGGATCCGGCTATCAGGCACATGGCAGAAACAAGCGGAACCGTCAAAAGCAAAATAGCTAAAAGACACCATTTTAAATGGCTGCCCAATGCTTGGTTCTACGGATGTACTGTAACTTACTCATCTGACTACTTCTTCTTAAACTGTAAGGTTGTTTTCAATTATATCTGCTATTACAAGTAATAACCTAGTGATCATTTTTATATACAATTTTCTGTAATTTAAAATACTCTCCTCCAGTTAGATTCCCAGAAGGGGAATTTCCAGATCAAAGGACACGGATTTTAAGGATCTTGATACGGAGTTGCACAGTGCTTTTCACAGTTTGCATCGACGTCTCCTGCTCTGCAGTGCGTGAAAATTTAATTCCACTCTCCCCAACATTATCTTTAATTGGCCAAAAATAATGCTTCATATTGTTTTAATTTTCATTTCTGGATACCAGTTAGGCTCACAATTTTAAATGATTTCTTAGGTTATTTGTGTACTTTCTGAGAATTACCTGTTTACATATTGGGCCCATTTTCCTCCTGAGTTTTAGTGTTCTTCCTATTAATTTTTTAAAGATTATTTATTTAAGTAATTTTTACACTCAATGTGGGGCTTGAACTCAAGGCCCCAGGATCAAGAGTCACTTGCTCTACCAACTGGGCCAGCCAGGCGCCCCTGTTTTTCCTATTAATTTATATAAAGCCTTAAGTAGGACAATTTGTGTGCTGCGTACTGCACAACCTGTCCAACCTGTCCCCTGGTCTTTGGAAACCATTTGGTTCAGTCACAGCAAACAACCACTGCCTCACCCCAAAAGGCTCTATTGCTAATCCCAAAGTAAAGCCCTTACGCCTTGTGCATGCCCAGAGACCTCATGCAGACTGTGTGTAACAAGAATGTATTTTTCAGACAGTGTGAATAACTCAAATTATAATTTATTTAAAATGTGTTCAACTTGCATTGTTTGATATGTTAAACCTAAAGGAATCAATAAAATAAATTTATTTTCTATGCAGTGATATAACAAATATATTTTATTTAGACCAAGGAATTGTAAGTGATTTGTTGCCTTTGAAAAATAAGAGTCCCAAAGATACTGTACCTATAATTTTGTCAGATTTGACACCAACCAGGCATTTTGGGGATGTTTGTTTGTGATAAGACACCAAAAAGTAGGGCAAGTAAGAGCCTGCAGTGAATATCATGAGTGATCCTTGAGAGTGAATGATGGCACTTCTACATAAATGGTAGGGTACCTGTTTGAGAGTCTTCGTAGCTACTCCAAGGCCCCAGGATAGCACGGGTTAATGATAAATGAGGGTGTTGGCCTTCAAGAAAAATCTTGATTATTAAGAGACGACTTCTACAACTGAAAAAATAACGTGGCATTGTTCAGGCAATGATTCCAAGGCTCTGTGGAACTGAATAAAAGAAATCTCAAGGGGCACCTGGGTGGCTCAGATGGTTAAGCGTCTGCCTTCGGCTCAGGTCATGATCCCAGGGTCCTGGGATCGAGCCCCACATCGGGCTCCCTGCTCAGCGGAGGGTCTGTTTCTCCCCCAGCTCATGCTTTCTCTCACTCACCCTCTCTCTCAAATAAATAAATAAAATCTTAAAAATAAAATAAAATGGGATTGACAGGGGGTAAGGAAATGGGCAAAATAGGTAAAGGGGATTAAGAGGTACAAACTTTGAGTTATAAAATACATGTCACATCGATGAAAAGCACAGCATAGGAAATATAGTCCGTAACACTGTAATTAAGTTGTATGTAATTATGTTGATGGTAACTACACTCATCAGGATGAGCACTGAGCAATGCATAAAATTGTCCAATCACTATGCTGTGTACCTGAAACTAATATGACATCGTATGTCAACCATACTTCAATAAAATTTTTTAAAAATATTTAAAAATTTAAAAAATGTAGTCAGGAGGCCAGAGGAGGAGCTCTCACATGGTACCACTGGTTGCAGCCCTCCATTTAAAAAAATTAAATGGTCTAAATCCTATTAAGATACAAAGAGTCTTAGATTGCATCCAAAGACCAGGGGACAGATTTCCAGAAACCACCTTGCACTCTCCAACAGGAAGCAGCTCACTTCACTACTCCAGCAGGAGGAAAGATTTTCTCCTCCCCCAGCAAAGGCTGCATCCAATGAGGAGCCGTCATGACTCAGCAAATGAGAGACCACCACTCCTGGTCTCCTCCCAAGGACTCTGGTCCAAAGCAGCCCTCCCACCTTCCCCTTTCCTCTATGCAAGCAAACTCTTCTTTGTTCTCGATACTCGCCCAGGCTTCACCAGAGCTTACTTGTTCTGCATTGCCATTCCTCTGCTATTCCTGAAGAAACCCATCTTGCTGGTATTTTCAAGGTCAACAGATATAAAACCGATCCTTAAGAGCCTATAGGAGAAACACAAACTGAGCCTTGAGTAATGGTCACTCCTCTGACTGGTCAGCTCTCAGGAAGTATTAAGAGTTGGCAGGGGCAGGTTTTCCCGTCTTCGCCACAGGTCCCTGAGCGAACCTGCTTTTGCTAGTCGTGTACCTAACAGAAATGGATGATGCTTCTTGCTTCCTTTTATGGTTATTCTTTTCATCCTCCTCCTTGGGCAAATGCACACCATAATCATAATAATGTGGTTTTCATGCAGCTGACGTTCTCTTACCACTTCTTTTCCCAAGTAAACACCACCATCATTTTACTCAGGTCAAAAAAAAAAAATCGGAGTCATCTCTGACTGATGCTTTCCTTTTCTCCCACATTCTATATCCATGAGCACAACAGTAAAACTATCTGCTGGATGATACCACTTCTCATTTTCTCCCCTGCTACCACCTATCTATGCCACCACCACTACTCACCTCCTCTGTTGAATGAGCTTCCTAACTGCTCCTGTGTCCACTCATGCCTCTGGCGGTCAATTATGTACACAGAAGCTGGACTTGACCTTCTAAAGTGTGAATCAGATGATGGCACTGCCCAAGACAAAACTCTCCAATGACTTCTGATCATAGTTAACATAAAATCCAAAATCCATACCATGGCCTGCAAGACCTTCCATGCGCCAGCCCCGACTCCTCACTGAATTTGAAACTACTACCCTGCCTTTTGCTCAAGTCCCTGCTGTTCTTCACGTGCCAGCTCACCTCCCACTGGAGGGCCTCTGCACTTGCTACTTCCTCTCCTTAGGATGTTCTTTCCTCAGATATTTGCAAGACTCTCCTGCAATGCAGTTAGGACTCTGCAAAAATGTCACCTCTGCAGAGATGCCTTCCCTCACCACCTTCACTAAAATAGCAACTTCATCATTCCTATCTCCTCTCCTTTACTTTTCTTCATAGCACTTGTCACCATCTGACTTCGTATTATGTAATTATTTATTTATGTATTTGTTACTATCTGTGTACTGACCCCCCCCCCAAATCTTGTTCACTGTTGTACCTACATTCCTACAACAGCATCTGGCCGTATCGTGTGCTCAGTAAGTTCACTATTAGCTGAGTGAATGCATTTTTGAAACTACTATGCTTTCCATGTTTAAGTCTGCATGAATAGAGACTGTCAGCAGTGACCTAGATGATATGGTAGATGATAGTTTCATTTCAAAGAGCAGCACCCAAACAGGGAGCATCATGGACTGTGTGTAGAACAAGGCCTCAAGCAAGGCTGCGGAGTTCAAGTGAATGGGCAGACAGAAAAACTGAAGGAGAAAGTCCATTTAAAGAACTTCAAAGTTAGGAGTTTGTTTTTTTTTTTTAAGATTTTATTTATTTATTTGACAGAGAGAGACACAGTGAGAGAGGGAACACAAGCAGGGGGAGTGGGAGAGGGAGATGCAGGCTTCCCACCGAGCAGGGAGCCCGACGTGGGGCTCGATCCCAGGACCCTGGGATCATGACCTGAGCCGAAGGCAGACGCTTAATGACTGAGCCACCCAGGCGCCCCAGGAGTTCAGTTTTTAATTCTACATTTAGAAGGTACCAGAGAAGTGAAGCGGATTTAGAAGATTTACATCATTTTGTTACTGCTGTTGTAGTCATCATTTCGCTCAAGATAATTTGTTACACACTTATTGGTATACAATGTTTTTCTTGTTTCACTACAACACATGAGCCAAAGCAGTATTAGTCAGTAGGATAGCAAAATGAAATGGAATTACTGAACTGAGGGGGCAAGGGAATGACAAAGATTAGATCAAGACAGCTACGCACAGAAAGGAAAAAAGCAAAACTATAAAAAGCAAGATAAATAGAAAACATGAAGATACTAAAAATCAGACCAGCCATATCAAGGATCATTAAAAATTTTAGTAGGTTAAGTTCTATTAAAATACAAAGAATCTCAGGTTGCACTTAAAGAGTTACAAGCTTTTTTACAAGACGTACATCTAAACAGAAAACATGAAGATATTAAAAATCAGACCAGCCATATCAAGGATCATTAAAAATTTAAATAGGCTAAGTAAAAAAATTAAATGGTCTAAATCCTATTAAGATACAAAGAGTCTTAGATTGCATTTTAAAAAATTATACACTTTTTATAAGAAGTGTATCCAAAACAAAATTCCACAGGAGGGCTGAAAACACAGGGATGGATATAGATGAGAAAAGATAAAAAAGCAAGACTTGCAACCATCAAGGCAAAAAGCATTAATGGAACTGAAATATTTATATTAATAAAAGATAGTCGTTAAGAAAATATAATAATGATTCTTTGTGAATTGAGCAAGATAGATTTAAAATCGTAAAGCAAAAACCGTTAGAAATGCTAAAATCTGAGGGGCGCTGGCTGGCTTAGTCGGTAGAGTGTGTGACTCTTGATCTTGGGGTTGTGAGTTTGAGCCCCATGTTGGGTGTAGAGATTACTTAAAAATAAGATCTTAAAAAAAAAAAAGAAGAAATACTAAAATTTGGTAAGACAGTGACTGAGACTTTAAATCTTAAAAAAAAATTAAAACACCAAGTATATAAGGAAAAGGAATTTATTGCAACTTCTTATCAATGAATTTGGAAACAGAAGCATGATTGGAAATGTCTTTTTAGAAAAACCTGAATAAACTAATAATTATAGGGGAAAAAATGTAGTCACAGATTTATTTCTCCCAAATACTCCAAGCCAGTTTCATGTTGTAATTGGTAAATTTTACCAAATCTTCCCAAAATTTATATAGTATAATTTTTTTGTTGTTGTTGTTATTCAACTGCTCCAGAATTCATTCTAGAAGGCTGTAATAACCTTGATCACAAAATTGGGCAAAGACACAGAAAGGGAAACTGTAAACACAGAGGCAAAAAATGTCAAATAAAACATGAGCAAATCAAATCCAGCAATCAATGAAAAGTTTAGTATACAGGGAGATATAAAACGGTGAAATCTATTACCAATGAAATTCACAACCCTGATAGAGAAGAGCAGGAGCACAGAAGTATTTCAACAGCCGCCACAGCTTGTCCTGAACGCACTTGGCAGCTGGGGAACAGACAAAGCTCCCCAATCTGGTGGACGGTAAGTGTCAGTAAGTGTCCTGCTCAAGGACAGAGGCCATGTCATTCTTGTTGAACTCAGGAACACGACCAGAGTGTGGGAACCATGACTGCGGGTCAGTACTGTCCTGTGGGTCCTAGTCAATGCAATAAATACAGGAGAACAAGCTACATCTAGAAAAGGAAGTAGCAACTCACCATTATTTACAGATGACATGACGGCCACTTACAAAATCTACAAGAAGGAACGGAAAAACTAAAAGACCTTCTGATAAACCAGTTATAAGTAAAACACAAACATTAATAACACTGATAATACTGACAATAAATTAGAAAATTTAATGGAGAAGAAGAATTCTATTCAATAGCAAAAAAAAAAAAAATCCAAAACTCAAAAACTCAAAACATAAAGTATTTAGGAAAAGCAGAACAATAAATACGTTATCTGTTTCCTACAAAGGAACTCTCTAAAATTTACTCAAGAACATGATGGGTACCTGAATAAATGGATATTTATGTTGGTTCCTGACAGAAAGACTCATTGTTAAATGAGTGTCTTTGTCAAATATAAATAAATAAATAAATAAATTGAGGTATAATTGATATATAACATTATATTAGTTTCATGAAGTAAAGATTTAAACACTACAAATAAAACTGCAAAAACACCAGAAGGAAATCTAAGGGGGTATTTTTGTAATTTGGTTCTATGGGAAAGGCTCCTCTCCTGCAAGACACCACCCAGAAGCCATAAAAAGTTTTTGATTTGACTACAGACAAAAATGTGAGCTTCTGTTCAATGGGAGATACCATAAATAAAATTTAAAAATGACCATTTCGAAAAAGCATATAATGGGGCGCCTGGGTGGCTCAGTTGTTAAGCGTCGGCCTTCGGCTCAGGTCATGATCCCAGGGTCCTGGGATCGAGCCCCGCATCAGGCTTCCTGCTCCGCGGGAAGCCTGCTTCTCCCTCTCCCACTCCCCCTGCTTGTGTTCCCTCTCTCACTGTGTCTCTCTCTGTCAAATAAATAAATAAAATCTTGAAAAGAAAAAAAAAAGAAAAAGCATATGATGATAAAATAATAATGAGTCGGTATTAAGATAGGTGCTATTATCGGCCAGGAACTATGCTAAGCATTTTACATGAATTATCTAATTACAAGTGATAGGTATAATTATTACTAATATTATTCCATTTTAGAGATGGGAAAACTGAGGCTCAGAAAGGTCACATATATACTAACTGGGTTAATATCTGTAGTTGGCATTTATTGCTTTGCATTGTTCAAGATACCCATTCTCTGGCCCCATCACTCCTTGGACATGTCAACAAAGTCAGTGAGAATCTTTTTGGCTTTGGTCCTAGAGGACAATGGACCTCGCCTTTGGGTTTAGAAAACTTGAAGGATGTGAATTTAAAGTTTCCGGTGGCCATCAATGTTTCCTGCTACATAAAGAAAACCTAACTCCAGAAGGACCGAATCACAGAAGAGATAAGCAGAGGTGAAAGGTAAATGGAGAAAAGTTTTGACCAATTGTTTGGGGCCCTCAATCCACCTGTGCCTGAATTATGGGAGTCAGTAAATTCCCTCTTAAGCCGGGCACCTGGGTGGCTCAGTTGGTTAAGCGACTGCCTTCGGCTCAGGTCATGATCCTGGAGTCCCGGGATCGAGTCCCGCATCGGGCTCCCTGCTCACCAGGGAGTCTGCTTCTCCCTCTGACCCTCCCCCCTCTCATGCTCTCTCTTATTCTCTCTCTCTCAAATAAATAAATAAAATCTTTAAAAAAAAAATTCCCTCTTAAGCCAATTTGGTTGGGTTATCTGATGCTTAGAATACAATATCCATAGTATATAAAGACTCCATCTACTGTTTAAGGAGAAAAGACAAATCAATAGTACAATGGACAAAGCATGTGATTAGAAACTCCACAAAGAAGTAAGTGGGGGTTAATTCTAGAACTCTTATCTGGGGATGCCAAGCCTCTCTGTGGGGATGGACCACGCACAGCTTTTATCTGTTCCTCTTGAGGTCTCCCCGGTGTAAAAGCCACATAGGTAAGAACATCCATAGTTCATGCTCAGCTAGAAGTGCAGACAGTTTATCTTGGTATCACTTCTGCCTTATATGGACTTCTTGTTTGGCTCTATGAATTTAAGAAGTAATATGCCTTAAATATGTAGTTATAAAAGATGAGAAATCGGGTGCCTGGGTGGCTCAGTTGGTTAAGCGACTGCCTTCGGCTCAGGTCATGATCCTGGAGTCCCGGGATCGAGTCCCATATCGGGCTCCTTGCTCAGCAGGGGGTCTGCTTCTCCCTCTGACCCTCCCCCCTCTCATGTGCTCTCTCTCTCTCATTCTCTCTCTCAAATAAATAAATAAAATCTTAAAAAAAAAAAAGATGAAAAATCATTAACCATTTATTATTTCTGAAACACTTAAGAACTGAGGAAAGATCTCCCCCACCTTGGCTGCTGTGAGCTTTATGGAGGCGTGGGGCCTTAAGCATGCTACAGAAGGGGTGCTGGTCATTAACTGGCTCTTTCTTGCAAGGTCTTTGCCTGCCCTCCCAGGTGGTTTGCTGCAGAGCCCATAATGAAGCTGACAGCAACTGGAGGCACGATTTTTCTTCCTTAATGCATGGCTTCTTTGGAATAGAATCAATTACAGAGTTTTATTTTATTCCATCTCTACGAATTGGCTGTGGGATGATGCTTCTTAGGTGTTGAAAAAAAAAAAGTCCCTGGATGAGAGATTGATATAGAGCAGAAAAAGGAATGTCACCACTAAGTGTATGACACAAATTGGGAACTGTGACAGTTTAGGGGAAAAGTTCATTGAAAACCTACTCGGTGCTCAGTGTGGAGGACTCAAAATGAGTAAAAACATCCTTTCTTTCCAAAAGCTTTCAATCTAGCTTGAGAGAGAAGGAAGGGGACAGGGAGGCAATGGCGGTCACCTGTGACTCAACAACAGGGTGCGGACAAAGATGGAGGACGGTGAGCAGGGAAATGACAGAGCTTGTTCTGGAAGCGGAGATATTAACAGCCTATTTGGGATACATGTTCCTTTGGGACAGGAAGGAAGAAGTTTAAGATAAGTACAGATGTCTATATACCTGTATGATAATGACAGCAAGTTGAGTTTAATACAAGTTCATTTTCTCTCTTTAACATGATGTGTTGGGACACCTGGGTGGCTCAGTCAGTTAAGCGTCTGCCTTCGGCTCAGGTCATGGTCCCAGGGTCCTGGGATCGAGCCCCATATCGGGCTCCCTGCTCGGCGGGAAGCCTGCTTCTCCCTCTGCCTGCCACTCCCTCTGCTTGTGCGCTCTCTGACAAATAAAATCTTTTTAAAAAAATGATGTGTTGGGGGCGCCTGGGTGGCTCAGTTGGTTAAGCGACTGCCTTCGGCTCAGGTCATGATCCTGGAGTCCCGGGATCGAGTCCCGCTTCGGGCTCCCTGCTCGGCGGGGAGTCTGCTTCTCCCTCTGACCCTCCCCCCTCTCATGCTCTCTCTATCTCATTCTCTCTCAAATAAATAAATAAAATCTTAAAAAAAAAAAAAAATGATGTGTTGGCCTCAAGCAATGATAATCTATTAGTAAGGTCTGCCCAGCTCTACTAAAAGGAACCAGAGCTCCTTGGAAAACTGTTACTCCAGACATGGGGCAGGAAAATTTCAAAGACTAATAAAGACAAGTCAAAATGGTATAAAACAAGTCTGAAAAAGCACCACTGATTAAATTTGGAATAATTTTAGCATCAAAAAACCTAGGACTGCAATGTATTAAAACACACCAAACATACAAAAATCCAATCCAGTATCATACTGATACTGAAACATTTTTTTCATAGTTACATTATGAGGTGGCTTAGGGAATCAATTCATTAATCTGGTAAAGGGAAGGAATCCAGCATTTATCCTGCCTTTCCAAACAGGAGGGCAAATTCTTCTCTGTGTAAGAATCATGGCTAATACATGTCATAGGAATGAAAACATTAGAATACCACCATTTAGGAACCCCTAATGAAATAATCATTCTAGGCAATGACTGTTAACGTTCACTAAAACTGTAAAGTGAAATGATGTCTGAGAGTTGCCCCACTAAAAAAAGAAAAAAAAAGATGGAGGTACAAGATAGATCAAAAAGGACAGCAGAATGTAGAGAACAAGATGATGGATGTATGGGGGCTTATTATACCATTCTCCTACCTTCATGAATTTTTGAGAATTTCCATAACAGAACTTAAAAAAAAATCCTGCTTCAGTTTCTCCTCTATGAAATATTTCCTACACAGCAGAGTTATGCATTTCACTCTTCATCTCCAAGTACCTTTGGAAATGAAGTGACCCAAGTCTCTCAGCAGTTTTCCAAAATCAAGACAAGCCATCTAGCCCACAGGAGGAATTCTGCCGGGTCAGGCATCTCTGTGGAGCCTGGGACACCGTGGGTTAACAGCCGGTCCCTGGCAGCTGAGTGGGGCCCCACAGCTGCCAGCAATTAGGCTAGCTGGCAGTCCCCTTAGGAAACTCCTGCTGCCTGATTAGGACTAATTGCTAGCCAGCATCTAAGTCCCCGATCGATAGAAAAGGAAATCCATTAGGGAAAGGCTGGGGACGGAGAGGCTGCCTTCTGGTCAGTCAGCCTGTGTGAGGACCTGCAGGCATGTTCACTAGTCTTGACTGAGGACTCCAAACGCACCCCACCCTGCCAGTGTTACCGGAAGGACTACACTGTGAAACACTCTCATGGGTTCCTTCTGACCCTGACTTTGGTCTACAACTGAAAGGTGCCTGTTTTGCCAAGGATGGCATTATGACGGTGGTTTCTTAGAGATATCAGCAATGTGTCATGGGAGTGTGGCAGAGGGCAAGTCCACCTGGGAAGCCCAGGACAGGTTTCATGCAGATGTGGGATTTTAGCTGAGCTTCCGACATTGGGCAGTTGTTCTGTATTAGGTGGACTCAGTTCAGAGACTCACTGGCAGCCACCGAAAATACGTCAGATCCTTGCCAGTTTGAAATCTGTGACTGGACACCAGACATCCTGGAGGGCATTTTCACGGGAGCCGTTTCAGCCAACCATGCTAGGTTCTGAGTGTACAAAGATGCAGAGGCTCTGGTCCTCACCTCAAGGAGTCCTACAGCCCACTGCAAGTTCAAAACCAGACAGAGAACACAGACGGACCACTGAAAGTGCTTACACCGCAGAATGAGGAGGATTTTTACTCCCCCACCACCAAATTAACTTTTCTCATTTTGTTGAGTTTCTCATTATAATGACACACACACACACACACACACGGAGTTTTCAGTTTCAACCTATTTTGAAATTCACGGGTCTTATAATCAATTATGGATTGTATTATTTGAGAGAATACATTGTGGGCTTACTTTTTTTTTTTAAGATTTTATTTATTTATTTGACAGAGAGAGAGACAGCGAGAGAGGGAACACAAGCAGGGGGAGTAGGAAAGAGAGAAGCAGGCTTCCCGCCGAGCAGGGAACCCGATGCGGGGCTCGATCCCAGGACCCTGAGATCATGACCTGAGCTGAAGGCAGTCGCTTAACCAACTGAGCCACCCAGGCGCCCCTTACTTTTTTTTTTTTTAGGATTTTATTTCGTCTTGAACTCCCAACCCCGAGATCAGGAGTTGCACACTCCACTGACTGAGCCAGCCACCAGTGAGCTTGCTTTAGGTTAAGTATCACAAGTAAGACATGAGACCCGTAAAGTAAAATACTTCCATAGATTATACAAAAACTAGATTAAATTCAAGATGTGAACTTATTTCTCCAGAAATAACATGCATCTGAAAACAAGACAAGGGAAGAACCATACCATTATTTACAACACTGTACAGAGGCAAATTCTGGTCCCTCTTGCACTAAACGTGTAAAAAGTCTGAAAGATATTAAAGTAAAACTATTGTGAAGAGGAAAAAAAATCCATAAGGATGTGTCCCTAACTTGCTATTTACCTCAAATGTAATCTAGAGCAACTTTTTAAAGCACTTAAGTGCATTCATTTGCTTTAAAATCAAGTTCATTACAAATAATCCGTTTATTAAAGAAAGTCAGGCATCAGCAACTCATTAAAGTTACTGTGTATACACAGGAGTAATAAACTCCATTTCTGTCAAAATATTCTAAGACTCAGATTTTCCCAAAGTCCTACCATACTGCTGTTCAAGTTAGACATCAGATAAAGGGTGCCTGAGTGGCTCAGTAGGTTAAGCGTCTGCCTTTGGCTCAGGTCATGATCCCGGGGTTCTGGGATCGAGCCCCGCATCGGGCTCCCTGCTCGGCGGGGAGTCTGCTTCTCCCTCTGCCTCTGCCTGCAGCTCACTCTTTCTGTGTTCTCTCTGACAAATAAAATCTTAAAAAAAAAAAATAGACATCAGATGATTGTGAATCATGATCACATTGCAGAGATCTCCTTAATCACTTTAGAGGGCTTTCTTCTCTGGTGAACACTGCAGAAGGGACCTCAGTAGGGATGGTCTGATTGTGCCACATGGTTTTGTCTCTGAGGTTATTGGTTATCAAACATTTAGAAGACTGTCCCGCAGAAGTAAATTCTTACTATTCTTTTGTGTTGCTGAATTGGGATGAGGTCATCCTCAAAGTGCCAGATGAATTTGAGTGACTTGGCTCAGGAAGCCATCAAGAGAAGACAAATTGTCACCGGCAAACTTTAAGACTTTTTTTGCCCTTTTTTTTTTTCCCCAGAGGGTTCCCATAAAAACCCCGATTACAGAGTAAGGAGACTGGCTTTATAAACTACAAAGGAAAACAAATCTCATTGTTTTATGCTCAGAACCCATACTTTGCCATCTGACCCCAAAGAAGGCAAGTGTTAGGGACTGCCCTGGCCAGTGAAGGAAGAGGTAGGGGAAGAACATGATTTATTATAGCAGAGCTGGTCCTGGAATCGGGTTCTCCCATTTCAAATCCGATGCTCATCCTTTACCATTCTTTCGACCTTGCTATTTTTTTTCCCCCAAAGTGGTCTCTTTATTCATTTCCTTTTCTTTTATTCCCTATTTATTCCTTTTCTCAGTTAGATGCTTTTGATTTCTTCCCTCTCCTTGAGTTCTTCCCTTTCCAATTATGTGGATTTCCTGGACTCCAGGAGTAGTTGAACTGCCTGGAATTCTGGGCTAGGCGGCCTTAAAGAAGCATTAGAGACTTGGTTCCCTCAAAACTGAAGGACAAATGTGCTGTTTAGTAACTAGAACGTCAAACTCTGTACATGTGATCATACACTGAAGTTTAATGCAGTTATTAAGAACCCTAATATAAACACCCAGATCCTCAAAGGTCTTGACCTTAAACTTCCACATTCTGTTTTTGCATAACTTTTCAAGGAAGTGCTCGCCATCCCAGTCAGTTTCAAGTGCAGAATGTGGGGTACAGGTCAGGTTTAAACCGCTCTCCTCTGGCGTTCTTCACCTTCCTTTGTGGAGCAGGGCTCTCGAGCTGCGTATTATTCTGCTTTGATTCCACTGTCCTTATTTGAACCCCTGTCATTCTAAGATTCCCCAAACCTTCCTTCTGAACGTGATGGTTTAGCTTCACAGTGCACAGGACACTTACACTTAGAAACATTCAACACCCTGTTATGAGGTTAAGTGACAGCAAGAGATTCAAGCGTTAACAGAAAACAAAGGATTAAAGAAGGGGACAGAAGCAGCAAAGCAGAAACCTTGGGGAAGCCCGCAGTGCTGAGAGGAGAAAGTACAGAGAGGAGGATTTGACTCTGGGAAGGAAGCCTCAAGATTCAAAGTCTGAAATCTTCCACAGTTGAGTGAAGCAGATTACTGTTAAAAATTAGATTAACTATCAGGGTTTATCTGGGTGGCTCAGTCGGTTTAGCAGCCCACTCTTGGTTTCGGCTCAGGTCATGGTCTCTGGGTCATGAGACCAAGCCCCACCCTGGGGCTTCCCACACAGCGGGGAGTCTGCTCCACCTCCCACCCCTCCCCACGCTTGTGCACTCTCTCAAATAAGTAAGTAAATCTTCTTTAAAAATGCATAAGCATTTTATTTATTTACTTTTTAACAGCTTTGTCGAGTGGTCTTGTTCCTGATTTTGGAGGAAAAGCTTTCAGCTTTTCACCACCAAGGATGATGATAGCTGTGGGCTTGTCATGTTGAGGCAGGCTCCCTCTACACCCACTTTGTCAAGACGTTTATTGTAAATGGGTGTTGAATTCTGTCAAATGCTTTTTATGCATCTATTGAGATAACTGTGTGATTTTTATTCTTCATTTTGTTAACGTGGCATATCACAGTGACTTGCAAATGGCCACCCTTTCATCCCCGGAACAAAGCCCACTGGATCACGGTGTGTGATCCTTCTCGTGTCTAGTAAATTCAATTTGCTAATACTTTGTTGAGGATTTTGCATCTATTTTCTTTTTTTTTTTAAAGGTTTTATTTATTTATTTGAGAGACAGAGTGAGAGAGAGAGAGAGCACAAGAGGGGGGAGGAGGAGAGGGAGAAGCAGACTTCCTGCTGAGCAGGACTCGATCCCAGGACTCCAGGATCATGACCTGAGCCGAAGGCAGTCGCTCAACCAACTGAGCCACCCGGGCGCCCTTTGCATCTATTTTCATCAGGGATACTGACCTGTAATTTTCTTTCCTTGTGTTTTTCTGGTTTTGGTATCAGGGTAATGCTGACCTTCTAAAATGAGTCTTGAAGTGCTCCGTCCTCTTCTGTTTTTTGGAAGAAGGATTGGTATTAATTCTTCTTAAGTTAATTCTTTTTTAAAACCAGTTGGTTTTTGTTTTTTAAAACTTTGGCTTTTTTCATGATTTCTATTTCCTTACTGATATTCTCCGTTTGATTAGACAGTGTCATTATAACGTCCTTAATTCTTCAAGCGTTTTTTTCCAGTTCTTTGAAGGTACTTATGATTGACTTTTGCCTCCTCATCCAACATCTGGCTCCTTCAGGGGCAGTTTCTGCTGCCTGTCCTTTGTCATGTGTATGGTCACATTTTCCAGTTTCTTTGCATAACTGGCACATTTTCTTTGCATAGTGACATTTTCGACAACATGGTAACTCGAGTGCTGATTTCCCCTCCCCCACCCCTCAAGGCTTGTTGTTTCTGCTTATTTTCTTAGTGGTTTGGCTGGACTGTTTCACTAAAATCTATGATCCTCTGCAGGTGCTCCTCAGAAGCACAGCCCTAGGCACACAGGCACCCCTCCTTCTGATCTCTACCTTAAGCCGCCTGCTACTTTGGGTATCACACCCAGCTGTTAGTTTTCAGTAAGGGCTGGCAAATTGCTCTGTTGTTTTCAATAATGCCCCTGGGGCATACATTCCTCCACAGTCGGATCCAATTAAACTCAGGCCCCTCTGTGGGAGCAGAGTTTGAGGCCAGTCTCTTTGAGTTTTGTTCTGATGCTAGTAGAGCTCTTCGGAGTGCCTCATTCCCTGATTCCCTCTGCTAAACTTCTAGCTGGTTTATAATTTATCTTTTTGTTCTACTCCATCTTCCTGCCTCCTCTTAATTGCTTAACATCAAACTTTCCATTATTTTGGGGGAGCACCTTGCAGCTTGAACTTCCTCATATTCTTCTCCGAATAAAGTTGGATCTCTTTGGAGCTTTCTATTCTTGTAGCTTCCTCTCTACCATGGCCCCAGAGCTCCTCAGAGTGGCAGTGCCAGCTTCTCTTGGAGGGACACCCGGCTGGTGTTGCGCGGGGACAGTAGTAGCCTCTGCTTTCTCGGCTTTCCTTTCCTGACGTCAATCCTCTGCCCTACCAAGGAGCTGGGCTGAGGGCTTTAGAGGCCAGTTCTTGGCCTGTTGTGCCTGTTGAGTTTCCACTCTAGGAGTGGGTACTGGGTAGTGATGAAGACCCAGATCTCTCGAGCTTCCTCAACATGTATTTGAGAGGAAATGAGAAATGCTGCTAGTCTGTCCTTCTGGAAAGATACTATGTCCCACAGCTGGAAGCTGGAGAGAGAAAGCCCGATGTTCTCTTCTGGATCTGCCCCAGGTAGAGCTTCATCATTTTGAGTGGGGCTGGGGAGGAGGGAAAGCAGCAGCTCCTGCGTCAAATGCCACAGACACTCCCAATTCTCTAAAAGATTTAGCAGATTTTCCTGAATCGATGTTTCTTCATTTGTGGTATGCCTTTAACACACTCCCAGAGACTGCAGACAGATGTTTCCCAGTTACAGTTAATTCACAAAGGGGAAGGTCTCCAGAGTTCCTTATACCACTATTCCAGAAGTCACCTCCATCGATTAGATTTTTTTTTTTTAATCTCGTATTCTATTTAAGACAAACTGTATCTTCCAGTATCAGTAAGGCCAACCTCCAATTAAGGAAGACATATCCAAACATCCTTGAGTCGTGGTCCTTTAATCTCTGCTAGGTGACAAGTTATTCGTGACTTCCTACACAGGCAACTGGTTTGCTGCTGGATGGCTTAAAGAAGTAAGAAGTTCACTGTGGACTAAAATATGCCTGTAACTGATAATATTTTGAAAGCATCTAAATTGTCTAATCCTTCTTGTATTACACAGTCCTTCAAATATTTGAGACCAAGCATCAAATCCCCCTCTACTCTTTTCTTTTTAAGTAGTTAACCTTCAATCTTTCTTTAAACGAGGAAGTTTCTGAACTTTTCAACGTCCTAGTCACTTTTTTTTTCAATATCTCTCTTAAAACTGGCCTAAATTAAATGAAAACATCTAAATGAAATGAGTGATTCAGTGTATGAAACTACTGTTTTCAGCAGAGATGAGTAGAAGTAAATAGATCAATGGATCGGTTATTACAGATAAATGATTAGTTGAATATCTTCCTGGCAAAGCTGAAAGATTTCATTTTACCAACTAGCATTTTCGGGCACTTTCGGTATGGCCAGTATGGTATCTGTTCGTTCCATGGTGCTAGTAGAAACCAGAGATGTCAGAGGCCAGGTGAGGGGTTTCCTAAGGGAGATTTCCAACTCTTATTCAGATGCATTATTCCTCATGTCAGTGCAGGTGCACTCTTAAATTAGCCTTTTATTTTTTCCCTTAATAAAGACAAATGAAGGACCACAATGCAAATTACTCACAACGCTTTCTAGGTCTTAGGTAACCGGAGGAGCTCATGAAGAGGCATTAAATTAAGCCGATATCTGTGCTAGAAAGTATTTAGCTGAAGACTCTTTTTGTTTTTCTTCACTATGTCACATTAAAACATATATGAAATTTACATACGTTGATGCCAGAATTTTAAAGGCATCAACGAGGTTTTCCATTTGTATGTTTTTTTTTTTTTAAAGATTTTATTTATTTATTCATGAGAGACAGAGGCAGAGGGAGAAGCAGGCTCCCCGCGGAGCAGGGAGCCCGATGCGGGACTCAATCCAGGGACTCCAGGATCATGACCTGAGCCGAAGGCAGTCGCTCAACCAACTGAGCCACCCAGGCGCCCCTCCATTTGTATGTTTTTGTAGTATAGTTGGGAATTATTTTTGAAATGAAAATCAGCAGATAAATCGTCCTCTGCTTACCATCCTCCAAGGATTCTATTTTTCCATATGAATTTAACCTTATTATGGGATAGAATTTCAGCTTGGTGTTTCATCTCTAGAACTACTATTAAATTCCACTATGGGTTATAGGTAAATCCTTGCCTCTAATATAAAAGACCCAACATTTTTTGCTTTGAATAATCTCAAATGCAGTGAATTCACATCTGGGAGCATCTGATACTTCACTTCCTAATCCTGCCCCATTTTTCCACCACAAATAGTTTATTACTAGGAAGCAAGGGGGCTGAGCCTTATTTTGTGTTGAAGTAACAAGGAAACCTGGTAGAGAGAAGGCATAATGGCCCTATGGGCTAGAACATGAAGAAGAAGAAAAAAAGAAGTTTCAGGAATAGGGTAGATTTTAGCACAGCACAGAAAAGTCTGAAAATCCCAAATTCTCTAAGGCAATGATTATCAAACTGCAATCCCAGACCAACATTGAAAGCGCTACCTGGGAGCTTATTAGAAATACAGAATCTCAGACCTTACCCCAGACTCACAGAATCAAAACATGCATTAAAAAAAAATCTCCTGGGGCTCCTGAGTGGTTCAGTTGGTTAAGGGTCCAACTCTTGGTTTCGGCTCAGGTCATGATCTCAGAGTCATGGGACTGGCCCCACATCAGGCTCCATGCCCCTCGGGGAGTCTGCTTGAGATTATCTCTCCTCTCCCCTCTGCCCCTACCCCACATGCTGGCACGCGAGCTCTCTCAAATAAATAAATAAATAAAATCTTTTTTCTTTTTAAGATTTTATTTATTCATTTGACAGAGAGAGACACAGTGAGAGAGGGAACACAAGCAGGGGGAGTGGGAGAGGGAGAAGCAGGTTTCCCGCTGAGCAGGGAGCCCAATGAGGGGCTCCATCCCAGGACCTTGGGATCATGACCTGAGCCTAAGGCAGACGCTTAATGACTGAGCCACCCAGGCACCCCTATAAATAAAATCTTAAAAAAAAAAAATCTCCTGGTCTTTTGTATGCACGTAAACATTTGAGAAACACTGGTGAAAACACCAAGAGTTTTATTCTTCTATGCCTAATGGTCCTGCTTTATTTAGGACTCTTTATAATAGAGTCACCCTAAAGTGTATTTGGACTTAGGAAATACTTGGAACAGAGCTCATGATCACATAGGATAAGGTGGTCATTTATGCTGTTTCTAATTTGGTTTACAGCTTACCCTAATGACTCATTCAAAGAATATTTAATAAACTCCTATGAGCAAGATACCAAGACACGTGTTATAGGAGATACATTTTTTTTTTTTTTACAAAACCTTAATTTTGTGATTGGGAGATAGGCTATCCTCAAAATAGGAAACAATCCCAAGAGCATCCTGTGAGACTCTAACACTCTATCTAGACTTTTTTAGACTCCAACTAGCTGTCATGAAACATAGGCATATTGCTTTAATAAATGTTCCCATTCAACCAAATGTAAAACGCATATGATTATATGGAATTAGATTTGTTCTTTCCTTGTGCACATCTTGCTCTTCATTCAATGAATCAAATGTAAATGCCACATTGAAAATTCAAGGGTAGTTTCAGAAGCTTTCTGCTACATAAATACAACTTCAAAATTTTAAGCATACTGTTGTATGAGGAAAACAATTATGGGTATAGATAGCTGAAAAAATGCTGTACAGAAGCTGCAGATCATCCAGAAGTAAATTCTATCAAGTCAGGCTGAGGCACCTGGGTGGCTCAGTTGGTTAAGAGTCCGCCTTCAGCTCAGGTCATGATCCCAGCACCCTGGCATCGAGGCCCGCATCAGGCTCCTTGCTCAGCGGGAAGCCTGCTTCTCCCTCTCTCTCTGCTCCTCCCCCTGCTTGTGCTCTCTCTCTCTCTCTCTGTCTCTGTCTCAAATAAATAAATAAAATCTTAAAAAAAAAAAAAGTCAGGCTGTAGTACCTTGTCTCTCTACTGGCCAAGAGTAATCTGCTCTCCTATAAACCAACCAACCGCTACTGATTATGGAACAGTTACTACGTAACAAACACTGAGATATAAAAGTATAGAATACAAAACTTCTCCTCCAGGAATTACAGTCCAGACCCATAGAAACAGAGATGCACGCAGAAGTGATGGTCAAGATTGTATAGAGATCTCAAACAAGGGGCACACACAAGCCTGCAGAAGTTAACTTTGGCCGTAAAGGATCAGATGAGCTGCAGGGCAGGTAAAATTTGAGCTGGGTGTTGAAACTCAAAATGAGTTTAACAAAATGACAGAATCCATTACTGTCTTGAGTAAAAAGAGTCTCCCTCACCCATAGTTCTCATGCTGCTTTTCCCAAAAGAAACATTTTCTTGGGACTCTCGTATCAGAGATCTGATTCTAAGGTCCAAATCTTGTTAGTCTACTAGGTTAGCTTTACTAACCGTCCAATAAAGAAAACGATCATTTCTGGATGATTACTTGGCTAAGCTGCATGGGGCTTTGTCTGTTTATCTGGCAAAATGTTAATGTATTAGCTTCATTTCATTATCCTTGTGAATTTTTCCTTCCTGCTTTGGCCTAGCAAAATTCCAGCTGAAAACAGTAACATGAAACCATGCAGCAACATCCCCTCTTTACTGTCTCTTTGCTGTGCCCTCCAGAGCCACACTCTTCAAAAACAGGGCTTTAAAAATGTTGTTGGCAGATGGATTAACTAAAAGAACAATTCTCTCTAGCTCATCTTTTTAGCTTACAAGCAGAGAAAGTAACAGTGAAAGAAGAAGTAAGGAAGGCTGGGATTTGAGTACCAGTTGGAGTATTTTTACTATTAGTAATATACATTTTTGTTTACCAGTCAACCTAACCTACTTGGAGGCCAAAGTAAAAAGCAGGGGCCTCTAACACTATGCCAAAAATAATTTTCAAAAGGTTAAAAACATGATCTCATATCAATATAAAACAAACATGAGCCCAAAAGTTTTATTCAACTCATTAGATCATGAGGGAAATGGCAAGACTGGGTTCAAATGAGAATCTGAGGGGCTAGGTATTGATAACAATACAGGAATGTTAGGATAAGATGACGAGGTTATATTTAAAACTAGCGAATGTCCCACAGGGCCATAAGCCACAACCTCTGGAGTTATCTTTCCCACTGGACAGAAATTATTTGCATCTTTAAGCAGACAAGAATCTACAAGTTAACCTCTGCTCCTACAGAGTTGTCCGGTAACCCAGTCAACAGCCAGTCAAAGGAGGAAGCCCGGCAGGGCACTGGAAGAGCACCAGGCAACCTCTTGCATCTACTGCAAATTCTGAGTAATTCTTCTGACACTCAGAAGAGACTCTCAAAAGGTAACGGCAAAGGTCCACCATCATAACGGAATAGTATGCAGATCTTTATAACAAGGTGACATTGGACCAATTATGAAAGAACACTGGTAGGAGCAGGTACTCATTCTGCACAGTCTGAAGAAACAAGAGTTAAGTAATAACACAGCTCAGGGAAGGAGGGCACAAAAAATGTTCCAGTGAACACTAATGAGCACAGAGGTCGTCTACATGGCAGCCTCCACGATCTGGAGCCCAGGCGAGAGGCACCCAGATATAAGTTTAAAGGGTAGTTAAGTCCAATATTAAATTCTAACACACTCTTGCTCATCTGGAAAATGCTGGGCACAGTCATACACCAGTGGGGAGACACCACCGGAGAGGAATACATAACCCACAGAGTACAGGGCCACTTGGTTGTAGCATTTCGCACTAGAAACCTCTGAAGGCATTAGTCTCACAGCAAAGTCCAATAAATCATATTTCTGTAAATGTCGATTATGAAAAATCTTAAACTGTTCAATAAACTCTCTTCAAGAAAGTATGCAAGTATACAATTCAAACATACTTCCATGAAAAATATTTCTAAATGTAAAAGTGCTGTTATTTAAAGAGAACAAATCAATTCAACCTCTTGATTGAATACATACTAAGTGCAGGATATGTTATTTGGCCGAGGTGAATTAATAGGAATAAGATATTGTTCCAGCTTTCAAAAAGCTTATAATAGGGAAGGTATCTCTGCAAACACATGGGAGCTCCCAGGAAAGGACGAGTGATGCAGACCTGAGTCACAGCAAGTCAGGGAGGGCTTCCTGGAGAAAGCAACATCTGAGTTGGGCCTTGAGGGATTCAGCATTCATTTGACTGGAAAATCCCCTGAAAGGAATGACTATGAATAGATTAAAGGTTGCTCTAATATTTTTTCTTAAAATTACTCCAATTACGTAGAAAAACATATGTGATACAACAGAGGCAAGTGACAAATTGAAATAAAAATATTAAGAAAAACAGAACCACGTTATGGACAATTCACAAAAGAAACAGAAATGGCCGATGAATGTCTGAAACTGTATTTGATCCTGTAAATAATCAAAGAAATGCAAAGTAAAATGAGATGCCATTTTGCACAGAGCAGCATAGCAAAGATTAGAGAGAAGATAATACTCTGGGTCAGCAAGTGCATAAAGAAACAAGTGCTCTCGGGGCGCCTGGGTGGCTCAGTTGGTTAAGCGTCTGCCTTCGGCTCAGATCCTGATACCAGGGTCCTGGGATCAAGTCCCACATCAGGCTCCTTACTCAGTGGGAGTCTGTTTCTCCCTCTCCCTGTGACCCTCTCCCTGCTTGTGCTCTCTCTCAAATAAATAAATAGATAAATAAATAAAATCTTTAAAAAATAAATAAAAAAAAGAAACAAGTGCTCTCATATACTGTTACTAGTTAAACTGGAACACTTCCTTTAGAAATGAATTTCCACTCTGAAGACCCCATCACAAAAGTAGACAGCAATACAAAGATTGCATCTACATGAATATCTTCGAAACACTGAAATAATCTTTAAAAGGACAAAGCAAAGAAAGAAACATCCAACAATTGAAAATTGGTCAAATTATGGATCCATGAAGTATCATGTGCCATTAAAAACTATAATCATATAAAAGTTAATGATGTGAGAAAAGTTACAAAATATTAAGTGTGAGAAAATCATGTTATAAAACTCTTGTCAGTCTGTATGGTCCCACTATTGTTTTTAAAAAACAGAAGAAAAAAAGGATCTTGGTTTTCCTGTGTCTTTTCAGATTATGCCTTTAGGTCTCATCTCCCACATTTAATAGTGATCTAATTCTAAGCCAATGCATCCTTTTTTCCTTATGACAATCTCTGGAATCAACTAGTAAAAGTCATTGTTTTTAACTATTATAACGCTTAAGAAAATCTGAAAGATGTACAGTATACCAATAAAGTTAATATAGCTTTTAATTTTCTTTATGTCTGCAATAAACATTACTTTAAAATCAGAATATCAATTATTTACAAAGTGAAAAAAATGGTCTTATTTTTATGTTTTAAAAAGATTTTATTTATTTATTTATTTGAGAGAGAGAGAGAGAGAGGGCGTGAGAGTGGGGTGAGGGGCAGAGAGAGAAGCAGACTCCCCGCTGAGCAGGGAGCCCGACGCAGGGCTCGATCCCGGGACTCCAGGATCATGACCTGAGCCGAAGGCAGACACTTAGCTGACTGAGCCACCCAGGTGCCCCCAAAATAGTCTTATTTTATTTTTTTAATTTAATTTTTTTAAAAAATATTTTATTTATTTATTTGAGAGAGAGAGACACGGCGAGAGAGGAAACACAAGCAGGGGAAGTGGGAGAGGGAGAAGCAGGCTTCCCGTGGAGCAGGGAGCCCGATGCGGGGCTCGATCCCAGGACCCTGGGATCATGACCTGAACCGAAGGCAGATGCTTAATGACTGAGCCACCCAGGCACCCCAAAATGGTCTTATTTTAAATAGCAATAACACTTTTACGAATTTAGGTCTAAAGAATTAACCACAGATGACACAGAAAAATCTGTGTGCTGGCACCATCTTAGCCCATGTCTACGAGGTTTATAAAGCTAGCAGGCTAAGACTTCATTAGAGAGGGGAACGGGAAGTCAGAAGAGCATACACACAGGTGCACCACAAGCCTGGTCTCACAGGACGTCTTCGGTGCATTCACAGCAAGCACTGCACCGAGGAGCAGTCCATTTTGGGGGAGAAGGGGAAAATAAGTTACATGCTAGTCCCCTTCCCTTCCCGAACTGTCATCAGTCAGAGTCAGCCCCAGAGGGCATTCGGCCCCTAAATTTCCAGGCTGTATTACCTGGCCTCTTTAGGCAGTTAGTGGGGAGGCCAGGAGGCAGGCACAGTAGATGGGCTTTCGCGGGAGGTCGGTGCTGGGGGCTCCCCCATTTGTACGGCTCTGGTAGCAACAGCTATGAGCTGGGCCTACCAGCGCAGAAGCAACGTGAGGCAGCGCTAGTGATGCTCCTGTCCAGAAGGTAAGTGGCCAAGGAGGGGGTGTGTGTGTAGGGGGTGAAGTAGGCATGGCCATGTGGATCGCGGTATCGTGGACGACACAAAACAGCATGGCACAGCCAACCCCTTGCAACATGTGGATCTACTCGTATCCTCTTATGACAGCCAGATCTCATATGAAAATAAGATGCCCTCACTTCTCCACAGGAAGAAATGAAAATTAACCTAGTTTGAAGATTTTATTTATTTATTTGACAGAGAGAGAGAGACAGAGCACAAGCAGGGGGAGCAGCAGAGGCAGAGGGAGAGGGAGAGGCAGAGGGAGAATCAGGCTCCCGCAGAGCAGGGAGCCCGATGCGGGGCTCGATCCCAGGACCCCGGGATCATGATCTGAGCCGAAGGCAGAAGCTTAACGACTGAGCCACCCAGGCGCCCCCAGTTACTTCTATTTCAAACGCACTATTCACATGTAATCCTATGTATGAATATTCTTGTATAGTCAAGAATCCTCTGTAATAAAAGAATACCTGTATCTCTGGCATCAGTTAGATTTTCATACAATGAACTTGAACAGACAAATCTGTATTTGGTAATGTAGTTAGAATTTTAAGTGAGATGAAGCCTATCACCCTATAAATAATTAGTACACTAAGATGGACTTAGAGGTCGGAGAGACCTCAGAGGTCAACTGGTCAGAAAAAAACAAAAGAATAAACTAAGTCACAGTGAAGAAAACTCCCCAAACAGACTTCAGGAAATTCTGGGCTGTATTTGAGATGTAAAGACATGAATTATGTGACTATCCATAAATATTTCTTAATCTTTTAAAAGAGATCCTTTAAGAAACTTCAAAATAAATTAATGGAATCCAATAATTTAAAACTCAAGTGCTGTTATTTCTACAAGATCCTGGGTTATACGTTCATTTGTTCATTGGAAGAAAAATCACATTTTCATTTCTTATATTTTATTTATATTAGCAAGCACTTCAATATTAATTCAAATATCTATCCATTAAATGCAAAAATGTTAATGTAATATTAAAAATGAAATTTAAATGGAAGCAAGGGACTATCACATTAAGGTTCCCATGGCAACTCTCACTACACTTTCCAGCTTCTGAATTGTAATATGGTCATTTATTACAGGCTCATATCAAATATAATTTTGCAAATATTTAAAGATGTATAGGTTAATTCATGTCAATTCAAGACTTCAGATGCAATGTAATATATCAGGCTACGGCTACTCTAAATATTAACCCATATTCTCAATTTAGACGTATCTATATAAAATACGTGCAAACTTCCTAAATTTTGAGTGATTTGTTAGCACTCACAGGAAGCACAGCATTTTGCTATCCCCATCACAGCTGAAATCTGAACTTTGTGTTAAATACTAACATAGGTAGGTCAAGTGCCTTCCTCTTTAGCTTAGCAAGAGTTTGAAATTACAGATTAATAATCTTGCCGTACTAGGCAAAATGTAAATTCATTAGCTCGCACAAGTTAGAAGTCCAGGAACCGAATAATGCAGGAGATCAAATGATACTGCCAAAGCCTCACCTTTATGATCAGCTCTACTGTTTCCCACAACCTTCAGCAGGACATATTAATATACTGAGAACTCAAAAAAGTAAACATCCTTTAACCTAGCAATATCTCTTTATTTACCTAAAGGAAAGAATTGGACCCCTACAAAGCTGTATGTATAAGGATTTAGAAAAATATATAAACAATCTAGATGTCCATCACTAGGAGTGGGTTAAGCAAACAATGATACACAGAGCTTTGGAAATGATTAGATCAGTATGTACCAATGTGGAAAGGTGTCCACAGCATGCTGTTAACAAGTATGTGTGTACAGCAAAGAAAAGAAAAAAAAAAAACAAAACGAACAAAGCAAAAACAAAAGCCAAAACACTATCTCAAAAACAATGTGAATACATCATAAAGACCGGTCCAGAATAGTCCAGAATATTAATAATAGAGATCATTGGATGATGGGATTATGACTGATTTCTTGTTCAGATGAATATAATTAGAAAATAACATATAAAATGTAAATACGTATACCTGTTGTTACGGTGTGAGATGCCAAGATCCTCCTCCACCGAAGGCAGGAGTATAAACTGGTATAAACCTTCTTGAGACATTTGATAACATGAAAACATTGCAGCAAATGTATTTCCATGTTCTGTTTTAAAAAAATAATTGGAAGGTGTCTAGGTGGCTCAGTTGGTTGAGCATCTGACTCTTGCACTCAGCTCAGGTCTTGCTCTCAGGGTTGTGAGTTCAAGCACCATGTTGGGCTCCTTGCTGGGTGTAGAGCCTACTTAAAAATAAATAAATAACTGGCACATTGGAAACCCCCAATTCAAAATGATTAGTAAACATCTGCAAAAGGGAATGCCATGTAGCCTTTACATCTCATACTGTAGAATATTTCTATGGGAAAATACTATTGATAACATGTCAGATCAAGATGCTCTTAGCTACAAATAGGAAACCTCGACTCAGTTTAAATTCTAAAATTTCTGGATAATCACAGCCGTTGAACCTATCTATTCACCTCTTAATTCCTCCTGAAATCTGGCTGAACTGTCAGAAAAGGGGGTGCAGTCAAAACCCGGAAAGATAAAGCAAGGAGGAAAGACAACAGGAACACGATCTCCGATCCCTGAAGCTAGAAGGCTGGTGACTGGGGGAGGCCTGTGGACCCAATAAACAGAGGACATGGAAGCCTCAGCAGGCAACCCACAGACATGCTGATTTTCCCATCAGAACTCAAAAACTGCTCAAGAATGGGCATGTTTGGAAAGTGGGAGTACAGTAGAAGAATTCATGTGCGAAATGAGAACCCAGGTATCCCTAAGAATCAAAACCTACTTGCAGATTTTAGAGGCCAGCGACCCTCCCACAATCACCAAACTTTTCAAAATGTGGAGGCCAGAGCACCCTTTCCAGCTGCGCCTTTGTGTGTATGTTATGATTACTGTAATGTACGATAATGACCTGAGGCTTATTAAAAATGAACCTTAATGAACTGGATAGAACATCGACAAATCTCATTCTGCTGCTTCCTTCCTTTTCTTTCTAATCTTAGCATATACTGTTTAGTTTTGCTTGTCTTTGAACCTTATTTTAAAAAGAATGTGCACATTAAAACTTATGAGTGTTCACAGCAGCATCATTCATAACAGCCCCAAACTGGAGGCAACCCAAATGTCCGTACTGATGAATGGATTTTTAAAGTGGCATATTCTCAAAACGGAATACTATAAGGCAATACAAAGTAACAGAGTACTGACTCATGTTGCAACATGGTTGAATCTTGAAAACATGATGCTTTGTGAAAGAAGCCCACAAAAGACCACATATTGTGTGATTCTATTTATATGAGAGGCCCAGAATAGGGAAATGCATGGAGACAGAAAGTAGATTAGTGGTTGCTAGGGGCTGAGGAGAGAGGGTATGGGTTTTTCTGGGGGGAGTGATGAAAATTTTCTAAAATTAAACAGTTGCACAACTCTGGATATACTAAAAACCACCAAAGTGCAAATTATATTTCAATAAAGCTATCAAAAAAACAGGTATTATACTGAATATGTTCTTTGGCAATATTTTAAGAAAATTTAACATTATGCTTAAAAATTTATCCAGGGGCGCCTGAGCGGCTCAGTCCGTTGAGTGGCCGACTCTTGGTTTTGGCTCAGGTTGTGATCTCATGGTCTTGGGATCAAGCCCTGTGTTAGGCTCAGTGTTCAGCGGGGAGTTTGCTTAAACACTCTCTCCCTTGGCCCCTCTTGCACTCACGTGTGTGGGTGACCAAAATAAATAAATCTTTAAAAAACATATTTATCTAATGTTTATGTACTTGCAGTAGTGCATTCAATTTTAACACTGCTGAGTGCTTCGTGGTATGAATAAACTATCATCTGTTTATCCATACTATGGTGAATGGATGTTTTAGTGGATTCTGGCTTTTGCTGTTAAAAACAATGCTAAGTATTTATACATCTTTCCTGATGCATATAAACACGAACTTCTCCAGGACATATACCAGAGTAAAGGGTGTAGGTGTTTAGCTTGATGAAATAATGGCAAATTAGTTTCCCAAGTGCAGCACCATCACGGGCTCACATTGCCATCAGCACTTAAGTCTGTTGCACATCTTCACTGCTTGCTACCGTCAGCCTTTTAAGTTTCTGTCCTCCAACTACGGAAGAAATGACATCTGACTGAGATCTTCGTTTGTATTCCAAATGAACAATGAGACTGAACCTCATTTTATGTTTTTTGATCATTCCCATTTCTTCTGTGAAATGCCCTCAAATCAGTTTTGCCCATTTTTCTTTTCATTAAATTTTCCTTATTGTGTGTATACCATATATTCATAGAGTATCATACACATATAAAACAAATTAGGAAAGTTAATGAATAGAAAAATATATACAACGTATATGTGTATATTCATATGATGCATATATGCAATTTGTTTTGGATACCGAGCACGTTCACATGGATTGCAAATATACTTTGTTTGTAGCTTGTTACTTTATCTTTCGATGCATAAAAAGTTTTAATGTCAAATTTATTTATTTTTAAGATTTTATTTATTTTTTGACAGAGAGAGACGGCGAAAGAGGGAACACAAGCAGAGGGAGTGGGAGAGGGAGAAGCAGGCTTCCCGCGGAGCAGGGAGCACGATGCGGGGCTCGATCCCAGGACCCTGGGATCGTGACCTGAGCTGAAGGCAGATGCCTAATGACCGAGCCACCTAGGCGCCCCTCAAATTTATGTTTTTGCATTAGTTATTTTTTTGTCTGTTTGAAGTACTTCCCTATAATATCACAAATATATTCTCATATTCCCCTGTGGTTTTTAATCTTTTGCCTTTACATTTATGTCTTTAATCACTGAAATGGATTCTTTTAATATTATATAAGGATCCAGGTTTTTTCCATATGTATCATCTATTCATGCTACAATTTGAATAGTCCATCTTTTCCACAATGATTTGCTCCTTTTGACATGTATCAAGCTCCATTCCTGGGTGGGTTTGTTCTGGAGCTCTTTCTGGTCTACTTGTTTATCTCTGTACCAATAACATTACTTCAATTACTTTAGCTATAGAACATCTTTCCATATAATAGGATAAGTCTCCCTACCTCAGTCTTAGTTTGGAACACAGAGCAGCCTTGGAAGGGCAGTGTTCAGACCTCCCTTTGAGAGGGGATATGCCACCACTCACTGGTGGAGTTGACAGCCTCCAGCTAAAGCACCTTCTGGATCTGCTGCAGCATTTGAGCTGAGGTAATGCTCTTCCCAGGCAACTCGCCAAGGCCTGGCCATTTCTGCCCGACGAGGGACTCCCCTACCATCTCTGTACTGGGGCTCCCTGTTGATCAGGCCAAGACTTTCTCAGAGCTCTGCTACCAGGCTGAAGTTCCTGCTGCCAATTCTCCTTCCTTCCCCCCTCTGCCCACCAGTGTCACACCTGCATCTCAGCCTGAAGGCTTTCCCCGCCAAATCCTCCTCTTCCCTTTCTTTCACATTTTATACTTCTAACCACATTTTAGCCTCTGTCTCCTTAAGACCTGAACTGATACAAGGGTCTTGACTATTTTTGATGCCTTGCTCTATTCGATTCAAGAATCAGATTGCCAAGTTCCAAAATGAAGACAAAAACAAAACGACTTTGATGGGATTTTGACAGGAATAACACTGGATGGGTTTATCCACTGCAGAACTGATAGCTCGAAAATACAGAGTGTATGTATGAAGCTGGTATCTCTCGCCACTTATTTAGGTTTTCTTTAAAGCTTCTTTAAATATAGCATTATAATTTTCTCAGGGTCTTGTGAATTTTTGAGATTTCTAGGGATCTCATATTTCTAGTTATGACTGAAATTGTAAATTTTTAAACTATTCTAATTCTGCTAGTATTTAGAAAAAAATTAATCTTTTTTTTTTTTTGAGAGAGAGAGAGAGAGAGTGCTGGGGGGGCGCCGGGTAGGAAGAGAGGGAGAAAGAGAATCCTGAGCAGGCTCCTTGCCCAGCGTTGAGCCTGACATGGGGCCCAATCTCACAACCCTGAGATCATGACCTGAAGTGAAACCAAGAGTTTGATACTCAACCAAATGAGCCATCCAGCTGCCCAGAAAAAGTTAATCTTTTAACTAGCAAATTTGCTAAACTATTAATTCTAATAGGTTTATAGACAATTTTAGGTTTCCATATTACACAATCATACAATTATGAGTTTTGTCTCTTCCTTACGCCTTTTATTCCTTCTCCTTGCCTTGCTGTGCTGACACTTTCAGAGCAACGTTGAGTACGAGCGATCGCAGGCATTCTTGTTCTGTTGATTTTAAAGGGAATCCTGCTATTTCACTATTTAATAATGTTTACTATGGGATTTTTGTAGAGACCTTTTATCTGCTCAAGGAAATTATCTTCTATTCTATGGTAAGAATATCATGAAAAGATGTTGTATTTTATTAAAAGCTTTTTTTTTTTTTTTTTTAAGATTTTATTTACTTGACAGAGACACAGCGAGAGCAGGAACACAAGCAGGGGGAGTGGGAGAGGGAGAAGCAGGCCTCCCGCGGTGCAGGGAGCCCGGTGTGGGACTCGATCCCAGGACCCTGGGATCATGACCTGAGCCTAAGGCAGACGCTTAACGACTGAGCCACCCAGGCGCCCTATTAAAAGCTTTTTTGTGTCTGAAATAATCACACTGTTTTTTACTTTTAATCTGTGAAATTTACACTGATATATTACCATGAAGATACTGAATCCTATAAAATACTTTTCTACATGGTCTGAGATCTTGTTTTTCCCTTTAATCCAGTTTATGTGGTAAATTATACTGATTGATTTTCAAATGCTAAACCAATCTGTTTCTGGGATAAATCCAACTTGGTCATGACGTAGTATCCAATTTCTATTTCATTGAATTGTTTGTTGATTGTGTTCAGTATTTTTGCATATATGTCCTTCAGTAAGAAGGGCTTGTAATCTCCCCCTCATATGTCTCTGTCCAGTTTTGGCATCAAAGTGTTGATACCCTAATTAAATGAATTGGAATCTGACTCTGACCCTCTTTTTTCTATTGTCTGAAAGAGTTCACATAAAATTGACACCATTCTCCCTTCAAATGCTTGATAACTCATTGGAGAAACCATCAAAGCCTGGAGTTTCCTTAGGGGTCTTTTATTTCCGGTCCAATTTCTTTAATAGTTAAAGACTATTCAGGCTTTTAAAATGTCTCCTGTGCAGGCTTTAATAAGCTGTTATTTTTCTATTAGTTTGCCCATTTTACCCCTTATCAAAAATCTTGAACACGAAATAATTACTAATAACTTATTTTTTGAAGGTCAGTAGAATCTGCAGAGGTGTCCCCTTTTTCATTTCTGATATTGGTTATTTGTGCCTAGCCAGGGGGTTACCAATTTGATTAGCCATTTCAAAGAAATAACCATTGCCTTTGTTGATCCTTTATTACATTTCCCCTTTTATTAATTCCTGCTTTTATTATTACATTTCTTCTACACAGGGAAGGGGATTTAATTTGCTATTCATTTTCAAGTAAATGCTTATTTAGCTCATTTTTTAGACTTTCTTCTGATCTAATATAAGGATTTAAGGCTGTAAATTTCCCCCTAAATATTGTCAATGGAGAACTTACTCTGTGATTTCAATCCTGTGAACTCTGTTGACAGATTTATGGCCCAGTATAAGGTCACTAAAAAATGTTATAATCACGCTAGAAAATAATGTGTTCTGCACTTGGTGGGTGGTACGACATGTGTTGACTGTGTTCAGTCTTCAGTATGCTTACTGCTTTTGCTCCTTGTATCAAACACTAGGGTGTTAAAATCTACCCATGATTCTGAATGGACTCCTTTACACTTCTGTAAACTTCATATTATCCTGGTGAACTAAAAGATTTATCAATTTTGTTACTAATCTTTACCTCTAGTAAAGATACTTTCCAGCTTAATATCTTCGGATATTAATATACATAGATCAGTCTTCCCTTCACTCATGTTTGAGGATCTTTTTTCCATTCCCTTAATATCATTTCTTGTATTCTTATGTCTAGAGGTCTCTTTAAAATAGCAAATATGCATTTTAAAATCCAGTCTGAAAATGTATGTTAAACCAGAGAACTTAGTCCATTTAAATATAATTATTGGTATACATGGACCCAGAGTCTGAACACTAACTCCACTGGCCCCCACTCCCACGCCCCATGTTGTTCTTCCTAAGTACTCTAGGTCTGTAGGAGTTGTGTATGTGTGCCTGTTTTGGATAGTGCATTTGAGAATGCACTTTTAGAAATAATTTGAAGGCTCAGATGATATTATCATCCTCCTCAGAGAACTTTTGTTTTGGTTGGGATATGGGGGCACTAAAAATCTGAGACCACTTTAACCTACCCTCCACCCAGACTTAAGTTACCAACACTGTGCCATTCTTGTTTCTTCTATACACCCTAGTTCAAGTTTTTAAAACAGATTTTGAGAAATTTTCAAGGCTTGTGATTTTTCAAACCACCCAGATGATGAGAGGCCAAGATGTGGCCTGTGCAAGGCTGATCTACTTCAATTTCACCCTTAATCCTAGGACTCCACCAAGCAGGGTTCCTAGTGAGGGGAGTGGTTTACTAAGGCTCCCCGGCAAAGTGACACCAACAAAGTACAGTGCGCTCTCAGACCCTTCAACTGACATCGGGATGTCCTTCCTCTTCTGAACCTTCATCTGGTAATTCCTCACTAACTGGTTAGCTCTTTGATACCTTAAATATAAATGTGTGTTTTATCCAGTTGTTTTTGTTTGGTTTGCTTTACATGTTCTGCTAGTACTGGAAGTAACTCTGGGAGAGTTCAAAGTATTAGTTCAACAATGATTATGTATTTTTCAGTTTCTCTTTTTTTTTTTTGAGTGTTTTGATAAGAGGTGTCCATTGTTTTCAAATTTATTGATATAAAGTTGTTAATATGCTAAAAAAAAAAACCTCTGCTCTATTCAATTATGTTCTTATTCATTCCTAAAAACTGAGCTCTTGCTCATTTGACTTTGTTGTTCCTGTTTTGTTTTCTATTTCATTAATTTCTACTGTTTTCTCCTATGTCCTTTGAGTTGTTTTTTTTTTTTAAAGATTTTATTTATTTATTTGACAGAGAGAGAGACAGCGAGAGCAGGAACACAAGCAGGGGGAGTGGGAGAGGGAGAAGCAGGCTTCCCGCTGAGCAGGGAGCCTGATGCGGGGCTCGATCCCAGGACCCTGAGATCATGACCTGAGCCAAAGGCAGATGCTTAACAACTGAGCCACCCAGGCACCCCTCAAGTGCTTACTATTTTCTTTACTCACTATTACTTCTTACATCTCAGACCTTCTGTGATAATATTCCTCCTTCTTGAAGTTTATCTTTTAGAAGTTCCTTTAGTGAGGCAATTTTGGTGGAAAATTCTGTTTTTGTTCATCTGAAAATGTCGGTCTTTTACCCTCATTCTTAGATAATCCATAAAGCAGAGTGTCTGCATCAAAATTTCCTGGAATGGTATTAATAATACCACATTTGATAGTTGAAGGCTGAAAACTGTATACAAAGGAAGCAATAAGGTAAGCACTATCTTAGTTTTGTATTGCATTTATCAGATGAATGTCTGGAATACCTTTCATGTGCAATTTTCTTTCACTAGATTCTCACAATGATTCCAAGAAGTTCACCCCCTTTTTACAGGTAAATGGAACACTCTGAAGATTTGTAAGCCCTCACTCCATTATTCTGGTTCTAACCAGCACCCCTGTATCTGGTATCTGTATAACTTAGGATGTACCATTTCTCTTTCCCTGTAAGTCTCATTCTTTTTATAAGTATTAAATTTTCTGTAGTGTTCAAGAAATCCCATTGGTATAAGTTTTAGTTTAAAAGAATTTTTTATTAACCAGGATTCTTAATTCCTTCCAACACGTCAGATAACAAATCTTTTTAAGATAACTAAGTCTTTGGTCTGACACATTAATATATAATTGAAAATTTAAGTTAATATAAAAGTTCATTAATTTTTAATCATGTTCCCTAAGAATAAGTTATAAATCTGTGAACAAGTCCATTAAGTTAATATTTCATTTATATAGATGAGAAATGGAAACAAGGATAGAATTCTGCTAAGAGTTGCTTAGTTTTTCATACATGCGTGTTGACGCATATACCCAGAGCTAGACCAGGGAAGATAATGGAATTTCTTATCTTTTCCAAACACCTAAAAAGAGATGGAACTTAGAGCAGACCAAGAGATTTATCTTATTTTTTAAGATTTTATTTATTTAAGCGTGTGTGCACGCACACACACACTCCCACTGAGCAGGGAGCCTTGGGCGGTGGGGGGGGCGGGAATCCCAGAACCCCAGGATAACAACCTGAGCCCAAGGCAGACGCTCAACCGACCGAGCCACCCAGGCACGCCAAGAGATTCTCCGTCTTACTGATCACACACTTATCCAGGGGGAAACCAGCATATTCCTCCAACATACAAATATTTATAAATTACTTACACGTAACATGTAATAAAAACCACAAAAATACAAAGCGAAAAAGGATGGACTGGGGATAAAATAGGTCATATTCTTAAGTATTTTAAAGTTTATTAGTGGCAAAATAAATTTGTTGAGGGCATATGGGTGTGAGAGTGTGAATGACAGAAATGTGATCCTGCGTAACTTGACTTGATTGCCCTTGGGACCACCATTGTTTTAAATTTCACGATATGGCCGAAAAGCAAACACTGGGCCTAGGAGGGCTGTTTGTCTGACCACTTCTTATTGTCTACGGACAGTCTGGTTCCCCCTGGACCCACAACAGAAGTAGCTCCTACCCCAGGACTTGTCCTTCATTAGGGTGACAATCCCAGGAGGCCCCATGAGGGTGAAGTGAGACGGAAGGACAGAAGACAGTATGCAGTGTGTTAATAAATGGACTGCTGCTGTAAGCAATGGGAACCAATCCTACTGGGGCCACTCCTGAGAGAACCTCAGTGTCCTCTCAGCTGAGGGGTAAGGAAGCTGGAGTGTTTACACACCAAATCCTGCCCTTCACTGGTCAAGGACTGCCCGGCCTGGCCCACATGCAGCCCAGCAGGCTCTGGCAGCCAGCAGACACCTCCAGAAGTGGGTTTTGGAAACTGCAGGTAAGCTAGAGGTGGCACAGGGTCCGTGAGCAGAGCACAGACAGCATCTGCCACCTCTGCTGTCCCTGCATCATGAAGAATATTAACGTCAATCTTAATTTCTTTGCAGGATCCTTTCTAAGCCCTTAAAAAGAATCTTTGTTAGGTAGGTTAATTTACAGTTAGTTTTAACTAAATTGGTAACATATAAATGAACATACCCACGAAAACATCAGTCAATTCTTTCCACTTTCCCCACAGGATACTTCAGATATGAATGCGACAGATGACCACCCGACACACAGATCAATGAGTGCACCAGAGTCAACTGAATATCAAATATTGTTGCAATTTCATCTTTTCTTAGATTAAAATGTATAAATAGAAGTTCTGAGATTTTCTTCCTCTCCACAATACATTACCTTGTGTACCTCTCGAGGTGCACGCTCCCCACTCTGGCCACCCCTTGGCCAAAGTACACAGAGCCTTGTCCAGCTCTCAGCTGGAAATAATTTGATTCATTTCATGGTATGGCTGGACTATTCTAAATGGCTAAGAACATACTAGTAACATACAGTTTTAGCATGTGTCTATCACTTAATGAGGAGATGAAAATTTCCAAACAATCTTCACAGAATTCCTTGAATGGGTATATTACTTCCCTGTGTTAAAAAAATGATAGAGACCCAACCAGAATGCAACTCCATCTTGGACTCATTCTAACTCAGATCAGAATGCTCTGACTTTCCAGTCTTTGGTGTGAAAGGCAGATGGGCAGGCTCCTTGTTTTCATCCCCTCTGCAGAAATAACAGCTCTACAGAACATTTTCCAAAGTCACAGCTTCCTAAAGGAGTTACATATGAGAAATCGGAAACGCATTTAAACTTTCCTGAACAATTAAGTACTTAACTAAATTCCAGAAACGTGACACAAAGTTATAAAAAAGTTCATTTTATTTAGGCTGCCATGTGTAGATTATTTATTTAGTTTTAAAACAAGCTTAATATACAGTTTATTACCACCAGTTTGATTTATCTTCAACAACCTAAGAAGAGAATAAAGTTCTACTGTACTAGTTTAAGAAATCTATTCTGGAAAAAAAAAAATTCCATTCTGTGTAGAAACATTTATATTAATTCTCCCAGAGTTTAAAGCTTTATAATCGAATCATTTTAGCCCATTAAGGACTTTTTAAATTTTGCATAATATCCTGAAAAACACTATTTTATGATACATATCAACAAAACTCAATGCCACTTTCTCCAATAATAAAAATATGCTTTTTTAAACTGTTACTTTTTAAATGACGTGAAACCAAAGAAAACTGGTTGCTGGTTTTAAAATCCTCTTGTTTGGAGAAAAATATTCTATGCCTTACTACTTGTTGCCATGCCTTACAGAGATAGGGTCTGTAGTCCGCATCTGCCTCACTCGGATGGTTCAAGGCAGAAGAAGGCCCTTCTGTCCGGTTTGTGGTTTTCTGCATTATACTTTGTGTTGTTGCAAAAAGAACCAAGCGATACTCATTTACGAGCTTCTCTAAGAACTGAGCACATTTCTTCAGGGTATACTCCTGTAGGTTAACACTTTCTCCTCCATTGACGCGGTCTATCCAGTAAAAAGCAGACAGGCTATCCAAGATCAAAAGGCAGAGGGAAGGGTGGCTACAAACCACGGTTTCTAGTGAGTACAGCGTGAGGAGCAGCTGGGTGTTACTACTGCAGTTCACCAGAAGCAACCTTCCGAGGCAGCATTTTACCATTTCTTCAGAACTCTGGGATAGTCTATGTTCGAGAATTGTAACCAGCCGAAGCATATCAAAGTGATAATCTGTGTCAATAAATAAGACTTCTACTTCCAGTCCCCCTTCCGATTTTGGGAGTATACATCGTGCTGTTAAATGATAAAGCATTTCTGTTTTTCCTGTTCCCTCTGGACCATGAAATTCAAGAATATCACCTGTGTAAAATGTAAAACTGTCAGTCAAAGTGGAGCAGCGCAGTAACGGCAGGCTACAGAACGAGTCTGCAACAATGTGTAAAAACACATTTACCGGAACGTCAAAGAAAAATCTAAATCCATTTGCCAAAACGGATCCACACAAGCAAATACAAATAAATAAGGAAATTAAATCATGAAATTTCACCTCTGAGGAAGGAGCTGGCTATTAATTAGCATCAAGAAAATGTGGAAAACGATGGCAAGGTTGAAAGGCACCCCAGGAAGTCTCCTGGGGAGGGGTCCACATGCACTCACACTGAAACTGGCGATAAGCTAAGAATAAAGTGCCAGACCTCTCATCTTTCAAAAATCTATTGATTACTACTATGGTACACAGCATTTCTCGTACCTGATTACCCACTAAACATTCTCTCCTTTTCCTTAAGTATAAAACCTCAATTTGGGGGGTGGGGGAAGGCAGTGCACCCAGTTGAAAAACTATTTTCCTTCGTATCCCTTGCAGAGAGGGGTCAGCAGGTATCACGGTTGTAGCCAATGAGACACGAGTGGATTGCTGCTGGGGGTTGCTAAGTTTTGCTTTCCTGGTACAGGGGCCACTTCTGCTCTGCCACGCCCCACTCTGGAGTGAGTATAAAAGGGACACCCTAAGTAGGGTGGGCCCTAAGAATGTGGAGCAGGCAGACAAGAGGTGCCCAAGACTTTGATGACACTACGGAAACCCACACAGCTATGCGGGGCCTGCCTCTCTACACTTGTGAGGTGAGGAAAATAAGCCTCTATCAGGAAAGCCCCTAGGCTGGACTTCGGTGACATGCGGTTGAAACAAGCCCTAATTAGAGTTTCTCGTGTTACTGGCATTACGGGCAGAACAATGCTTGGTTGTGCAGTTTGGTACGTTCAGAGCCTCAAGAGTCCACAGCTCTCAGGCCTAAATGCCAATAGCATCCCTCAACTGAAAACACCCCTCCACATTTCCAATATGCTATCACTTATTCTTTGCTATAAAAATTTCTTGAAATTGTGCCCAGCTGGAATGACATCTGCACTGTAAATTATTTTGCTAGCATTATAAGTGGAAGTAAACCACTCTGAACTTCAAAGACTCCAAATCTTTTTCTATATAGGTTCCAATAACTCTCTTCCAGTGAGGACAGCGCAAATTAAACACCTGGGTAAACTGTTCTGCCTCCAGAGCTCTTCAAAATCCACTCTGGACAGTGGCCTTCCAATTCTTGCTAGTTTGTTTCCATTTAATTTATGGCTGAACCACATAATTGGAAACACTGTGTTAAAAATGCAGATTCTTAGGCCCCAAGCACATTACATAGTCTGAGAATCCAGTTACTTTATTTCCTGTTATTACTAACAAACCATTGTAAACTGGAACGTTCACAAAGAATGTGTAAAAAATCTAGCATGTTACCACTATACCATATTTAAGGTACTGTAAAACTTCAAAGAGTTTCTACCATAATCTTACGTGCAATTCAAAATTTAAATAAAAACGATCACCCCACACCCCTCCCCCAAAAGATTCCAGACTCAAGAAGTAAAACTATTTTCACAATAACAATTGTTCACTGATGCTCTTGCTGAAAGTTAACATAGTAACTAAAAAACTATTCAAGCCAGATGTTCAGTTTATTCTCTCCTACATGATTAAGGAGCTAAGCTGAAATCCGCCCTTTACCTACAAGTAAGTCTTTTACTTCCCTATATTAGAGAAGGAGAAAAAACTACATGCATTAGATGAAACATTAACATAGAACAGATATTGATGGTAGTGAAGGAAAGCTGAAAACACAGTTTAGCAAGACTAATCTGAAAACAGTTTGCAGGACACAGTGAACCACACAGAAACACAGTGGGGAAACCAATCACCAGACTGCACCAGACCTTCCCTTCTTTCCCCAGAAAGAGGCCTATCAATAGCAACTAAGTTTTCTATCATACTTTACAAACGAAAAGAGACAACTTGATGATCTCTCATTTGATCCTAATAACAACACTCTGAGGTAAAAAGCAAACTTTATCACGTTCCATCATCACAGTTATCATGCTATATATTTTTTAAAGATTTTATTTATTTATTTGACAGAGAGAGAGCACAAGCAGGGGGAGCAGCAGAAGGAGAGGGAGAAACAGGCTCACCAAGCAGGGAGCCCGATACGGGGCTCAATCCCACGACCCTGGGATAATGGCCTGAGCCGAAGGCAGACGCTTAACGACTGAGCCACCCAGGCGCCTTCATGCTATATAATTTTTTAAAGATTTTTTTATTTTTAATTAATCTCTACACCCAACGTGGGGCTCAAACTTACAACCCTAAGATCAAGAGCCGCACACTCCACCGACCGAACCAGCCGGGCGGGCGCCCCTCATGCTGTATGATTTCTGACTATTTCATTTTATTTCCTGTATGCTCCTTTCAGGTTGGGACTTTACTATTCTATCTCCAGCACAAAACATAGTATCTTTCGAATGCACTTCATCAGATTACTTTCTTTTTGAGAACTTCTTGAGGGACATCTAAAAAATGAAAATGTAAGTCCTAAAGGTGAGGAGTAAAGGCTCCAAAGTGAACTCTGGAACATCGCATTTTGAAGACTTTATTTGAGAGAGATAGAATGAGAGAGAGAGCACGTGAGGCGGGGGTAGGGTCAGAGGGAGAAGCAGACTCCCTGCCAAGCAGGGAGCCCGATGCGGGACTTGATCCCGGGACTCCAGGATCATGACCTGAGCCGATGGCAGTCGCTTAACCAACTGAGCCACCCAGGCGCCCATGAACATCGCATTTTGAAAGGAAGCAAGTCTGATAGGGGAATCATAGGTAGGGGGTGCGACACTGGTCAGAGTCCAGCAGGTGCAAAGGCCCAGGACCAAGGCTGGAAACAAGAGACCGACACAGGAGACAAGCCAGAACAGGAACAAAGTGCCCAGTGAGTCCAGTGCCCTGACCACGGCCCCTGGCCCAAGGGGTGCTGACACTTGGGTTCTGTCAGCTCTTCAGCCCCTTCACATATTCAGAAGGTAAGGGTAAAGCTAAGGTAGCGTTGTAAAGGTTCTGTTCAGAGACAGGGTTGGAAGTACCCATGCAAATCAAATACATAAGGAAAGCAGGGATTTTTAATTCACATAATCACATAAATATCCTAACAAGAATTTAGCTTTCAAAATACTATGTTAGCTAGATGTCACAAAATAAAAATGGCTTACAACACTAGGATTTAAGATTCAAGACAGTTAATAAGAGTGCAGACATAATGATCTGAGAGTAAGCTACACAGAAACAGAGAACAGAAAGCTCAATTTGGTGGGTGAGAGTGAACGAAAAATTAAGAATAGAGGCCAAATTAAGAATACATTCACATTAGAGGAGTCAGCATGAAGACATATAAAAACAGAAATTTAATATAAAAATTAGGAGGAAAATGACACAGAGCATGAAAGGTTTCAAGAAAATGAAACAGTACTAAATAACATTAAATGCAGCACAAAATTTCTAAAAGTACAAAAATGGCCGGGGAGAGTTTGGGAACAGATCACTGAATCGGTCCTGGATAGTTACCTTAAAGCAGTAAATGTGTAGTTTGCAAAACCACTTTTTTTTCCTTTTTTTTTAAAGATTTTATTTATTTATTTGACAGAGACACAGCGAGAGAGGGAACACAAGCAGGAGGAGTGGGAGAGGGAGAAGCAGGCTTCCCGCTGAGCAGGGAGCCCGATACGGGGCTCGATCCCAGGACCCTGGGATCCTGACCTGAGCCGAAGGCAGCCGCTTAACAGACTGAGCCACCCAGGCGCCCCCAGCAAAACCACATTTAATATAAATATTATTTTATGAACCAAACTTCAAAATCAGATACTCAGAAAAGAGATGGAAGGGCTCTCCAGGGAGCACTCAGCATTCTTCCAAGAATCAGGCTGCAGCGAAGGCAGGGGGCACATGAGGAATTAGGGGGAAAATATGACGGTCTACATTCATTTAAAAAGTAAAAATATTCAACAACAGTTTTGTGAGGCTGGAGTCAAATGAAGACAACCGAAGGTAGGAGAAAGGCAACATACTCTGAAGTAAAAGGGAAGAGACTCCACAGGGAGACCGAACTACATGACACTGGCCAGAAAGTAAGTGTGAGCTATCTCTGGATATTTCTGGAATCCTCAGAATAGGAAAAAAATGAAAACCTAGCCAAATATTTTCTTGGAGAGAAGGTGGTGCTCATAAACATCTTTCAGCATAACTCAAAAGAGTAAGTCTCGAGCACTTGCTTACATGGTTTAACAAGGTTTGCTAAATCCATACATTACTAAGAAATAGATTATGTAGTATATGGATTCCTTAGATTCTTGGTTTGGCATGATTGAGATGAGGCAAAGCTTAAGGTGAAATCCTTGGTTAGATGATTAAGGGGTATATAAAAATACTCTTTCCCTTTTACAGATTAATAGCAAAGCAGTAAAAAGGTCATTTGTAACAACTGGGGAAATAAAATGTGCAAACTTGCATATTACACATAAATATTATCATTAAGGTCCCAGATTCTCTACAAATATGTTTAATGATCAACTGAAGTCAGTTTTGCTGATTTTATGAACATTTACTGTCTAATCATCACATCAAAAATCATATTCAAACATCATGTTCTACAGAGGGGCATAGTCCTTTTAGGGGTATTTGAAGTCACTATCTCAAATGTTTCTGATAGCTGTTGGAAAAGAAATCATACCCTTGTCCACTCAAAGTACTGGGTATGACAACTTGCAGTAAACCTCCCCCCCCACACACACACACACGCACACACCCCAAAAAACACCTCTACAGTTTGGCACTTGACAAATTAAACTAAATCAGAAAATCTGGATGGTTTGGCCTTGATAGTTGCTCTCACAAATAGAATGCTGTAAGGGATCTGGGTAACAGATTGTCAGAGTGAGTTTATGAATCTGAAGATCCTTCAAAATAAGGATAAAAAAGAAAAGCCAAAAAATACATCATCTTGGTACCAACCTACTAATTGTGTAACAATATGTTGAATTTGCAGATTACAATCATTACAGTATGGAAGAGGTAATGAATTGGTATATACTACTGAGTAACTACTACGGAAAAGCACTTAGAGATGTTTACAATGGCGTTAGAGCTTTCTATAATCCCTGAATGTCTTACTGCTTCAGTCTGAGCTTCCCCACAGTTTCTGATAAACTACTGTTGTTGATAAACAGTCCTTCTAATACGTCTTCAGTCTACTGCTCCCAGGAACACTCATCTAACCGGTTTTACAGCTAAAATATCGACAGTATTTATTAAATATTGAAATTAAGATGGTGTTAATCCAAACTAAGTAAACTTTTTTTGTTAGTGACTGAGCATGATGTTGTTTTTGGAGTTTCTACAAATGTAATATTCAAATGTATAAGCTGTGAACCCATGTTTCTGTGTCAGTTTCATAAGGTCCAACTTAATAATATCCTTTCTGATAGAATAGAAAGTTCAATCTTTTGTCTAACATGTTTGGTCAAAAGTTGTCTTTATTACTGATAGTTCAGAAAATTGTTTGCTAACAGATCTGCTTTATAAAAAATAGTACAAGGAATCTTCTAGGCTGCATGAAAGGACAGTAGAGAGTTACTTGAACCAAATGAGTTAATAAAAACCACAGGTAAATGCAACTACATAGGTAAATATGAAAGACAGTATATATTTATATTTGTAACTTTTTTCACTTATCTGACTTAAACAAATTAACTGAGTAATAATTTTTTATTTCTTTGTTATAATACATTTTCTTTGCTGTAATGGCTTTTTAATTTCCTGCATTAAGTCAATTTTAGAAGTGTTTATGGACATACAATGTATAGATACATAATTTGTAACAACATAAAGGAAGGGGGAGGAAATGGAGCTACCCAGTAGCCAAGTATTTAGAAAATATTGAAATTAAGATGGTATTATTAATCCAAATTAGATTGTTTTAAATTAAGATATTAATTGTGACCCTCAGAACAACCATTAGGAAAATAACTCAAGGGTGCCTGGGTGGCTCAGCTGGTTAAGCGTTTGCCTTCAGCTCAGGTCATGATCTCAGGGTCCTGGGATGGAGCCCCGTATCGGGCTCCCTGCTCCATGCATGGAGCCTGCTTCACCCTCTCCCTCTGCTGCTCCCCCTGCTTGTAATCTCTCTCTCTGTCAAATAAATCTTTTTTTTTTTTAAAGGAAAATAACTCAAAAAAATAAAGTAAAAGCAATGACCAGGAATAAAAATGGTACACTAGGAGCACCTGGGTGGCTCACTTGGATAACTCTTGCCTCTTGATTTCAGCTCAGGTCATGATCTCAGTGTTGTGAGATCAAGCCCATGTCGGGTGGGGCTCCGTGCTGGGTGTGGACTCTGCTTAAGATTCTCTCTCCCTCTCCTTCTGCCTCCCCCCCCCCCTTTAGCAAAATGGTACACTAGAAAATATTTAACACAAAAGAAGACAGTAAAGGAGGAATAGAGAAAAAAGATATAAAATGTATATAAAAGAGCAAAAGACAGTCATAAACTCATCTTATCAATAATTCATTAACTGTAAGTGGCTTAAACAGTCCAAACAAAAGGCAGAGATTGGCAGAATGGAATAAAAACACATGCTTCAACTACAGGCTATCTACCGCAGGTACACTTTACCACGGCACAAATAGACTGGGGACAAAAGGATGGAAAAAGACATGCCGTGCAAACAGTAACCAAAACAGCTGGTGTGACGATACCATCACCAAAGTATACTTTAAGACAATTGTTCTTAGAGACCAAGAAGGACATTTTTTTTCCCATCATGCTAACAGATGGCATAAAAGTTACCATTTTTAAGTGTACAGTTCAGTAGTGTTAAGTTACATTCACATTGCCGTAAAACAGCTCCAGAATTTTTCCATCATGCAAAACCCAAACTCTATACCCATTAAACAACAACTCCCCTTTTCACCTTTTCCCCCCAGCCCCGGCTACTACCATTCTACTTTCTGTTTCTATGAATTTGACTGCTATAGATACCTCGTAAGTGAAATCACAGTATTTTCCTTTTTGTGACTGGTTCATTTCACTTAGCATGTCCTCCCAGTTTATCCATGTAGTAGCATGACAGGATTTCCTTCCTTTTTAAGGCTGAATAATATTCCATTGTTTGCATATACCACATTTTGTTTATGCATTCATCTGTCAATGAACATCTGGGTTGCCCCCATCTCTTTGCTATTGTGAGTAGTGCTGCTATGAACACAGGAATGCAAATACCTCTTCAATACTCTGCTTTCAATTCTTCTGGAGATCTTCCCAGAAGTGGAATTGTTGGATCATATGGCAGTTTCTTTTTTTTTTTTTTTTTTTTTAAAGATTTTATTTATTTTGAGAGTGAGCGAGTGAGTGCACGCACGAGCAGGGGCAGGAACAGAGGGAGAAGGAGAGAAAGAATCTCAAGCAGACTCTGCACCAAACCCAGAGCCCAACCTGGGGCTCAATCTCATGACCCTGAGAGCATGACCTGAGCTGAAATCAAGAATCAGATGCTTAACCGACTGCACCATCCAGATGCCCCAATCATATGGCAGTTCTGTTTTTGATTTTTTGAGGAACCTTCATACTGTTTTTCATAGTGGCACCATTTTATATTCACATTAACAGTGCACAAGGGTTCCAATTTCTCTACAACCTCACCAACACTTGTTATTTTGTTTTTTACTGTTTCCATCCTAATGGGTGTTAGGTGACAAAGAAGGACATTTTATAATAATAAATTAATCAATCCATCAATAAGGTAAAATAATAAACTTATACATGCCCAACAGCACATGAAGCCCCAAAATATATGAAGCAAAACTGAGAAATAAAGGGAGAAATAAACAATTCAATAGTAATCGACAGAAACTTCAATACCCACTTTCAATACCAGATAGAACATTAGGCAGAAGATCCAACAAGGACAGGAGACTTAATGCTAAAAATCAACCAGAACTATAAAACATCAAGAAAACACTCAATCTAACTAGAGCAGAATATACATTCTTCTCAAGTGCACATAGAACATTCTTCAAGATAGACCATACGTTCAGCATAAAACAAATCTCAATCAGTTAAAAAGGTTGAATCACAGAAGACTGCTCTCTGATCAGAAAAGAATGAAAGCCGTAAATCTTGACCTTGGATTAGCCAATGGCCTCCTAGCTATGATACCAAAAGCATGAGCAATAAAAGATAAAACAGATAAATTGGACTTCATCAAAATTAATAACTTTGTGGGCACCTGGGTGGCTCAGTTGGTTAAGCGGCTGCTTTCGGCTCAGGTCATGATCCTGGAGTCCCGGGATCGAGTCCCACATCGGGCTCCCTGCTCAGCAGGGAGTCTGCTTCTCCCTCTGACCCTCCCCCCTCTCATGCTCTCTCTCGCTATCTCATTCTCTCTCTCAAATAAATAAAATCTTTAAAAAAAAATTAATAAGTTTGTGCTTCAATGGACACCATCAAGATAGTGAAAAGACAACCCACAGAATGGGAGAAAGTATTTGCAAATCATATTTGTTAAGGGACTTGTATCTAGAATATATAAAGGACTCTTACAACTCAGTAAGAAAAACACAACCCATTTCTTTAAATGGGCAAAAGATATGACATTTCTCCAAATTACATATACAAACTGCCAATAAGCACACACAAAGATGCCTAATATCATTAGCCATCAGGGAATGTAAATCAAAACCACAATGAGATTATCATTTCATACTCACTAGGAAGGCTATAAAAACACAGACAATGACATTTGTTTGCAGGATGTGGGAAAATTGGAACTATTCTACACTTCACCCCTGGTGGCAAGTAAAATGTGTAGCTGCTGAGGGAAACAGTCTAGCAGTTCCACAAAAGGTTAAACACAGTTGCCGCACAAACCTAACAGTCCCTCTCATGGGTATTACCCATGAGAACCGAAAACATATATCCACAGAAAAGCTTGTACACAAATAATCACAGCAGCGTTATCCGTAACAGCAAAAAGTAGAAACCCCAATGTCCATCAACTGATGAATGGATAAACAAAAAAGAGAGTATTACTCAACAAGAAACAGAACTACTGATACATGCCACAATAGAAAACTTGAAAAGATTATGCAAAGTAATAGAAGCCAGTCACAGAAGACCACATACTGTATAACTCAATTATATGAAATATACAGACAAGGCTATAGAGTCATCAAGTAGATTAGTGGCTGCCTAGGGCTGAGGGATGTGGGAGCAAACGGGGAGTGACCGCTAATAGGCACGGCTTTCTTTTTGGGGTGATGAAAATGTTCTAAAATCAATTGTGGTGATAGGTACATAAATGTGAATACTACAAATCATGAAATTGCACACTTAAAAGGGTGAATTATATCTCTACAGAGCTCTTCCACTAAAGAATAGAAAAACAGTGCCAGCACAGTACCTTTCTGTAAGTTCTCCTTAGTGTAGAAGCACTGCAGGGAACAAGTGGGCATGTCCTCTCCCTTCTACAGAAGTATTAACAGACAACGGGGTACCTAAGGACTTTCTTGTGATTCTCAAACTTCTAAAGAATTAAAAAATAAATTATAGTAACAAAACTCCCTCAAAAATACTGTGTCGGGATAAGAGAGGTCAGAATTTATTCTGAAGATTTACTGCAGATGAGCCAAACTTTATCTCATCTGACACAGATAATGAAGACTTAAAAGTGTTCTGCCATGATCTATTTCTCACTTTTTAATTTTACAGGTTAATCCATATAGCCGTTTGTTACGAGTATGTACATATAAATGAGTATGTTGGCAAAAAACATGTTTTATAAGCCTTAATGTATGACACTGTATTTTGGTTTGAGATTGTTTTTACCATGTACAGATGAATCTTCATCAGCAAACAGATATGGTTCTATTTCTTTCAAGGAACTTCTACCTTCAAGTCGGGCAAGGAGCTTGCAAAAGAAAAAAGAAAAACTCATTACCTAAAAATATAAAATCTTAGAAATCTACATTTACACAATTTTCCAAAAATCTATAAAAAAGACTAATTTAGTCTTGAGGATTTAGAAGAAATTATGAAGCAGGAAATACAATTTAGGAGAAAAATTATGTTCGTTTATTCAAAAAATATTTCCTTTTTTGTTTATGTATCAAATACTGATGGCATAAAATGAGTTCCTGCCCTCAGAAGAGCTGATAGTGTAGTTTGGGAGATAGGACCAAACTGCTAATTACAAAGTATTTACCTTTCTTATGTGTCCCAATTTTCTTTCTCATCATACTTAATACACTTACATCCACCAGCTTTTAATCTGTCTGCCTATTATATTGTCAATTCCTTATCTAGTAGTGGGAGGGGACAAAGGAAAACTGGAGAAAAACTGCCCTTGAAGAGCTCCCGCATGGATTTGTTGGGTGGACAGAGCTCAGGCATGACCACAGCCAGGGTGCAGAGGCTGTTACTTTGCATGTAGGTGAACTGTAAGCAGATTCACCTGCTAAAGCTTGCAGCACAAAACAGGCAGGAGATAAGTAAGTGCTAAGAGTGGAAGTCAGATCACAGAAGGCCCTACATGCCATGTTTAGGAGCTTATTCTCTGGTTTGCAGACAAGAGCAAGGGATTGTAAGCTATGTAGCGAGAAGCAGTCTAGAATAGTTTACTCAGTAGACAGTTGGGACTTCAGAACCAGACCTGCTAGCTCCCTTCTCTGGGCCTCAGGTCTCTCATCATTCAAGTGATAACAAACAGAATCTCCCCTCCCAAAGTTGTTGAGGATTCAGGGTATTAAAAAAAGTGCTTGACATGGAGTAAGCACTCTGTTAAGTACAGCACAAGCTACCATCATCTGCATTTCAAATAGATTATCTTGGTGGCTAGGAGGGTATGTATCTGAAAGTAAAACCAGATATGGAGAGTAGGCTGGAGTCTGTCACACTAATCTGGAGGAGGAATGCCCGCACCAAGACAAAAGTAGTTAGGATGACAGCAAGCAGAACTGCATGACTGACTTAAATGTCAATGAGGGACATGTAATCAAAGATATCAAAGCTGATTCTCAAGTTTCTGAGAAACCAGCACAGATCTGACCACCCCTCCATACAACAAAAGAGAAAAAGAGCGTATCACAAATGGGAACAAAAGCAGTCACTCTTTTTTTTTTTTTTTAACTGAAGGGAAAGTTTTGTAAAGATTTCCTGAAGTGATGAAAAGGTTCTATGCATTAATTTAGCAAATGTTTACTGAGTTTCTGTTACATACAATGCACCATGGCAGGTAAAATGTAGACTACAAAGATGAAAAAGATAACCTACCCTCAAAGAACTTGCTGTAACCGTCCTCTGGGAGATGATATTTTATTACAAAAGAAAGTAAAGCACTGCTCACTACACAAGAGACACAGCGCGCTGAGTTAGCGCAGACTGGGCAGGCGTATCCGAGGTTAAAACTCTCCTCCTAAGTATTCAGACACCATCTTTCTCGCTGAGTTGACACCTGAACTGACAGCGGACCAGTGGAGGCAGGTGAAAATGCTGGCCCAACCGCAGAAATGGCACCAAACTGTCCCAGCACACAGGGCATTCCTCACCACTCACAGAAAACACGCAAAACCAGTTTTTCATAAGAATGCCTTTGATGAGAAGGTTAAAAGTATTAGTTCTCTTAAATCATGACCCCCGAGTACTTTTTAAAATCATTGTGATGACACAGGACTCATACTAGCAGTAAAGAATTTAACCTTGATCAGAGAGGTCTGGCCTTTGCCCTTGGCCCCTAGGAGGTCATCTGCAAGTCTCCTGGAATATCTTGCCTGATCAAAGTGTCTTTGTTTACCAGGGAAACTTCCGCCACACCAGACAGTCTAACAGTGTGACTCAGGGTTGGGGCTTTGGATCAATTTGACCTCTGGTCTCAGGGGGGGCCAGAGAGTGAGGTCAGCTGCTTGGGCAGCTGACTGTGTCTACATGAGAGAGCCCCAAGAAGACGCTGGACACCAAAGTTCAGGGGAGCTTCTGTGGTTGGCAGACCATCACAAACTGTTGCTGGGAGAACTGAGCACCATCCACAACTCCACCAGGAGAGGACAACTGGAAGGTCTGCATTTGGAATTCTCCTGGACTTTGATCCATTACATCTCCTCCTCTGGCTGCTTTTAAATCTGCATCCTTTCCCTGCAGTAAACCATAACCATGAATATAACTGCTTTCAATAAGTTCTGTGAGTCCTTCTACTGAATTGCTATACCTGAAGGTGGTCCTGGGGAACCCCCAACTTGCAATCAATATCAGAGTTGAGTGTAGTCTTAGGTCTCTAACTCTGCAGTTTGTGTCTGAGGTAAAGTCAGCTCCGGGGGACGTCCCCAACTTCACACACAGATGAAGGACTTCTCCAAAATGAAATGCAATCATTTTGTTTTGCTTTGTTTTGTTTTCTCTAGGAAAAGCACTTGTGTTGAATATTTAAGTTGGATGCTTTTTTCAATTGGCTATCCTTTTATTTGAAAGAACGACTAAAAGACAAACTTTGATTATACAGACTTTGGTATGTGGCAGACATTTTGTTGAAAACAAAGAAAGTAAGCTTGTCACTTCAAGAAAACTGACAGTATTTGTTGCCAATGATAACATCTGAATTTTGGAAAACTCATCTGCCACTGTGACCTTGACAGCTTTCCAAAATTTAAGGTCCTTTTTGGTGAAGTCACCAGTGTTTTAATGAATGTGATTTTTAAAAATAATTATTTAACAAAACATGCCAATACTTGAAAGATTTGTGTAATTCAGTGAACCAGTATCTCCAAATGACCAATGCATGATGTTAAATCAGTCCTGGTTAAAATATTCACTCCAAGTGTTAGACCAATCAATGATTTTAACATACGAAAAAAAATCACTGATATAATTTTATATTCTACGTTGCAATTAACTTTTAGGAAACTACTATCTTGTCAAGTTTTGGTACAGAATCAAAGAAAACCCACAATTATCTAAAAACACCTTCAAATACTCCTCCTTTTTCCAACTATATGTATCTGTGAAAGGCCAGGGAGTCTTCATGTACTTTAACCAGAACATACAGTAATAGACTGAATGCAGAAGAGATGAGAACCCAGTCAAGTTCTATTCAACCAGACCTTAAAGAGATCTGCAAATATGTAAAACAGTGTCACTCCTCACATTTTTTGTTTAGGGAAATATAACTATTTTTCATTAAAATATTTATGGTAATAATCAAAGGGGTTATAATTGTCACTTGTATATGAATGTAAATATTTAAAATTCTAAATTTGTCATGCAGCTTTCTCTCTTGAGCTCGCCCGCTCTGGAGATCTTGCGAGTGTATTTTTCGCTTTAATAACCTTCTGGCTTCTGCTATTCAATAAATAGATATAACCCACATAAACAAAAGCTCTTTTGGTGACAGATACTAACTGCACTTATTATGGTGATCATTTAGCAACATAAATATCAAATCATGATGTACACCTGAAACTAATATTATGTTTTAACTACTATACCACCAAAAAAAAAAACCTCCACAAAAAAATGCACAAAAGCTCTTTAAAATCCTCAATAATTTTTAAATGTGTAATGCACTCCTAAAGCCAAAAAGTATGAGAACCACTGAGTTAGAAGATGGAGAGTCCAGCTTGAAGGACAAGAAAGAAACTTGCATGGACAAGATAGAACACATACAATGACTTTAAAATGTTTTAAAAAGCATGTATACAAATAACTATCCTCATCAGAATGATTAACTTAGGAAGTTACTCCAACTGTTTACTCTTATTATCACTCCTCAAAATATTTTAGAATTCTCTACTGTGAGAATTCCTGGTAAGAAAAGTATTCAAGAAAGCTTTATATTGGCATGACATTTGGACAGAGATGGTATTACTCCTCTTACCAAACTGGCTAAGTTAGCCAGTTTGCATCTGATTTTCCACTATTATTAAAAAATCAAATTCATTTTCAAAGGATGAAAACTTTCCACTATTGAGAATATTCAAAATGATGTTTTACAATGCCAAAGCAGAGTCTGTTTCTCTTTCAAATAAATAAATAGTAAAATCTTTAAAAGAAAAAAAAAGGGGGCGCCTGGGTGGCTCAGTCATTAAGCGTCTGCCTTCCGCTCAGGTCATGATCCCAGGTTCCTGGGATCGAGCCCCGCTCCCTGCTCTGCAGGAGGCCTGCTTCTCCCTCTCCCACTCCCCCTGCTTGTGTTCCCTCTCTCGCTGTGTCTGTCAAATAAATAAAATCTTAAAAAAAAAAAAGAAAGAAAAGAAAGAAAATACCCTAAAAGTCTGACATAACCTATTATAGAAATTAAAATTAATGATGTCCAGATTTAAGGAATGAACTGAAAGAAGCCAGGTATAATCAATCTGGAGTTTCTGAAGGGCAGAAAAGAGTTTGTTAAAAGGAACCCAAGTAAGTTCTGCTAGACAAGACAGTTTAATTCTTTTAGGGAAGATTAACACACTGGACAATCTGAGCTTGGTGATGGATTTCTCTTGAGTCTCTCAGCAATCTTTCTGAGGCCAAATTTCCTATTTAGAAAAGAAGGCACAGTGGACATAACAATTTTAGCCTATTTGGCAGTTTCACTAATATTGTTAATTAATAGATTTTACATTTGGTTTTTAAATCAGTATCTGCTAGGTTTTATCATAACAATAGTCATCAACTAACAGCTACTATTTGTGCTTACTGTGGTATCAGCAGTACATAATTTATATACATTATACCTTTTAACTGTTACATTAACTCTATTTGTTATCATTCTATTGTTCAGTTGAGAAAACTAGTGGATGCCAGAGCCAAGATTTAAGAGATCTTTTCTGGCTCCCAAAGCCTGGAGTTCTGGGCTCCACTACCTCAGAGTCAGCACCACCGAGACTAATCAAGTCTGAGTACACAGATGAAACGGTTTTTGGACCTACTATGCTGCCGATCAAACCGGTCCAAGATCCTGTCCAGGCAATTACCTGGCCTCTTTCAACCATCTCTGTTAGTACTCCCTCCAACAGCAACAAGGAGCCCTAAATGTTTCAACAGCAGCATTACTGCCATAACAAGTATATAATCTGCCAAGGGGGTAATACTCTATTGTATAGATATCCACTGGTAAACATTTCAGCCAAGTCAAGTGTATCCCAGGAACTGAGTGAGGTGCTAGGGATTCACAGATGTAGCAGACACAGTTCCTATCTTCAAAGAATTTAAGAAGGGAGAGTCAGGAGGTTACAAAAATGCAATAAAGTACTGTAGCTGCTACAAGAGAAATCAGGCAGGGTGCTGGAAGGTGTGGGAACCTAACGCCATCTTGGACAAATCACGTGGAGGACCAGTCAGTGACCTGGGACCTCCTGGAGCACAGCACCCCTCCCAACATTCTTTCCTTTTGTTTAACCACACCCTTAGGTACACCCTTAGGGCATAACATCCTTGACCTGCCCTGGAGACCTGACTATGACACACAGCCATTAAACATTCTCCTCTTGGGTGGTCCCACAGCAGTACTCCCAACCTCCGGGCAAGAAAGGCCCCGTCTTGTCTTAAGGGAGGTGGGGTTGGGAAGATTTACTCATCTTGAGGCGGCCCGGAGACAGGCTCAGTCAATAAGTCCCCTTCACAAGCCATTTCACATCAAGCTGGACTTGTCAGCCTTTCTGTTCAGTCTCAGGGTCAGTTCTAATTTGTGGGAGGCACCCTTAATTTTGAATGAGAGATTTAGTATATAGTTCTTTTAAATACATACAAAATGTGCCTTGACAGAGAAATGCTTTTTTTCTTTCTACAGGGAATGTCCTTTGCCTATTCTCTCATTTAAATTTCTAAGGCCAAGACTATTGAACAAACAATAATATACATTCTTCAAGGCCACCTCCTTCCATGAAACTATTACTGTACTTAACACATTACATCCCTCATCTGGATGTAAAAGCTCAAAAGGAAAAGAATCTTATCTTGGCTCACAATGGACTCCAAAACGCTTTTGTTTGGCAGAAACTCAGTAGCTCCCTGTTAAATTAAAGGTAAACAGGGCATAAGTAGGCAGACTTGGGAAGGATGGAGAGTGTAAAGAACCTCAAACTATTTTGATTTTCATGTTTGGACAGTCTGCAAACTTCTACCAAAAGTCCTGAGTATTCATGTCGAAATTCTTCATACTAACAAAAGTCCATTTCCAATGCAACTGTATACCTTCAACACCTAGTTAAGTAGAATACCTACCATACAGATGTTTTTAAAAACCATTTAGTTATGGAAAAGCTTACACAAGAGCAGAAAGACGAACTTAAAGATCAAACCAACCAGAAATGAATGGCATTAAGGTAAATATATACACATACATAATATATAGCTCATTTGGATAAAGGCTCATTTCCCCTGACCTTTTGTAAATAAATCTGTCTGCAGATGGACCCCAGCAGCAGGGCTGCAAACCAGTTAAGTATAAAAGGCTACTCAAAGGGGCTTCTGGGTGCTTCAGTCAGTTAAGCATCTGCCTTTGGCTTGGATCATGATCCCAGGGTCCTGGGATGGAGCCCCACATCAGGCTCCCTGCTCAGCTTCTCCCTCTGCCTCTCCCCTCAGTTTGTGCTCTCTCTCAAATAAATAAATAAAATCTTAAAAAAAAAAAATAAGCTACCTAAAGAAGCAAACATTCTAAACAAAATATTCCCACCCCTGCCCCATAACAAGCCTGGATTTCACACCTACAAAATGAACACAATTCTTAGTTTTACTACTCATATGCAGAGGAAATTCACGCCAAAACATGTTAACTATAACACAGGGATATAAGCGAGGAGCTGGAATAAGGAAGCAAGGGAAAGCAGCAGCTAGGTGAATATGTATGTGATTGATGCAAAATTTGGATCTCATGGTAGTTCCATAAATTAGAGGACCAATTCCCCTTCACATGGGAAATTAGGCTCCTCTGCCACTCTGAAAATTCAACTGTCCCTTCAGGGCAGAGTACTAGGCCTGGCTCTTCAATCAAGCTGGAAGAACTAATGCTTTTATAAAAGCAATCATCCTGTAAGAGGAAAAGGAAAAATAGATAAAGTAAAGCAAAAACTACTATATATACACCTGACAATTTAAGCAGCATGAATTTCTTTTTTTAAAGTTTTCAATTCCAGTTAACATATAGTGTTATATTAGCTTCAGGAGTACAATACAGTAACTCAACACTTCCATACATCACCCTGTGCTCATCAGGGCAAGTGCACTCCTTAATCCCCAACACCTGTTTCACCCATCCCCCCTCCTCCCCTCTGGTAAACATCAAGTTTGTTCCCTATAGTTAAGAGTCTGTGTCTTGGTTTGTCTCGCTCTTATTTTTTTCCTCTTTAAGATTTTATTCATTTGAGAGAAAGAGAGCATGAGCTGGAGGGTGGGGAGGGAGAGAGGACAAGCAGACTCCCAGCAGAGCAGGGAGCACAATGTAGGACTCGATCCCAGGACCCTGGGATCAAGACCTGAGCTGAAGTCAGACGCTTAACGACTGAGCCACCCAGACGCCCGTTTATTTCTTAAATTCTTAAATGAATGCAATCATATGGTATTTGTCTTTCTCTGACTTATTTCACTTAGCGTAGTACTCTCTAGCTCTATCCATATCACTGCAAATGGCAAGATTTCATCCTTTTTTATGGCAGAATAATATTCCATTGTATGTATATACCCCCTCTTCTTTCTCCATTCATCAATCGATGGATATCTGGGTTGCTTCAATATCTTGGCTATTGTAAATAATGCTGCTATAAACACTGTATCCCTTTGAATTAGTGTTCTTGTACTCTTTGGGTAAAATACTCAGGAGTGCAACTGCTAGATCATAAGGTAGCTCTAGTGTTTTTTAAGATTTTATTTATTTGACAGAGAGAGACACAGCAAGAGATGGAACGCAAGGAGGGGGAGTGGGAGAGGGAGAAGCAGGCTTCCCGCGGAGCAGGGAGCCCGATGTGGGGCTCGATCCCAGGACCCTGGGACCATGACCTGAGCGGAAGGCAGACGCTTAACAACTGAGCCACCCAGGCGCCCCCCCAACATTTTCTTTAATGTACAGAATTTATTTATTTATTTAAGATTTTTTTAAAAATTTATTTATTTGACAAAGAGAGACACAGCGAAAGAGGGAACACAAGCAGGGGGAGTGAGAGAGGGAGAAACAGGCTTCCCGCGGAGCAGGGAGCCCGATGTGGGGCTCGATCCCAGGACCCTGGGACCATGACCTGAGCGGAAGGCAGACGCTTAACAACTGAGCCACCCAGGCGCCCCTAAGGTAGCTCTAGTTTTAACTTTTTAAGGACCCTCCATGCTGTTTTCCATAGCGGCTGCATTCCCACCAACAGTGCACAAAGGTTCCTTTTTCTCCACATCCTGGTCAACACCAGTTGTTTTTTATATTGCTGATTTTTGCCATTCTGAAGGTGTGTAAGCAGCATTAATTTCTAGCAGAATTTGTAAGGACTAAATTTTAAATTTATGATATCCCACAAAAGTAATTCCATTAAACGCATTCTTCAGATTTCATCAGGAAGTTATATCAAACTGCTTCAAATTTTCATTTAGATAAAACAAATATAGGGGCACCCGGGTGGCTCAGTCGATTAAGTGTCCAACTCTTGATTTCGGCTCAGATCATAATCTCAGGGTCGTGAGATCAAGCCCCACATCGGGCTCCAATGGAGTCAGCTTGAGATTCTCTCCCTCTGCCCCTCTCCCCACTCGCTCGCTCTCCCTCTCAAATAAACAAAATCTTTAAAAAAATCAAATATATGCACAGTCCCAGAAAGAAACAGAAAGCACAAAATCAAAATTACAGGAGCTTAACGTTGGCAGAACACTTATTCTCACCTTGCATGTAAGGAACTCTGCTGGAGAAATATTTCTGGCATATTCTCCTATCCTCTCATTCTCTCTTCCCCAGGGAAGATTTTCTAATGGGTTATTTTAAGAGCAGGTACTAGACACCCCCTTCCTCCCTCCCAACGGCTTTCCTACAGGAAGTACACTTTCTCCTGTGTTCCTATACTTCAGTCTAAAAGGAGTGCACTCAGAAATGAGCATTTGGCAACATAAGTTGGCTGATAACCTAGACAAGAGAACTTTTAGTGGTACAGTGGGAGACCGAAGCCTGATCACCATGGGCTAAAGAATGAATGGGAGATAAGTGAGGCACAGAGCACAAACTCTTTGCTGTGCTGAGGAGTAAAGGAATGGGGCTGGGTGGGGCGTTGACATCTAGGGAGGTTTTCTGCTTCGCGGTTATTGTTTTATGTTAGGATACCAACGGAAATGACTGGTGGAAAATAAGACTAAAAATGCAGAAGACAGGGACGCGTGGATGGCTCAGTCGGTTAAGGGTGCTGGGATCAAGTCCCGCATTGGGCTCCTTGCTCAGCAGGTAGCCTGCTTCTCCTTTGCCGCTCCCCCTGCTTGTGCTCTCTCTCTGACAAATTAAAAAAAAAAATGCAGAAGACAGAAAAATGACCATAGGAGTGGGAACATCTGTAGCAGTGAGGTCCTTTGAGAAGGAATGGGATGGAAAAAATCCGTATCATAAGTGGAGAAGTTGCACTTTTTTTTTTTTTTAAGATTTTATTTATTTATTTGAGAGAGAGCCCCCGCTTGAGTGCCCACGCAGGGGGAGGAGCAGAGAGGGAGGGAGAAAGAATCTCAAGCTGACTCCCAGCTGTACCCAGAGCCCAAGGTGCCCAAGGTGGGGGGTGGGCCCCCCTTCAGCCCCCCCCAAGGCCCTCCAACCCCCCGCGCCTCCCCTTGATCTCACGATCCTGAGATCATGACCTGAGCCAAAACCAAGAGTCAGATGCTTAACCGACTGAGCCACCCAGTCGCCTCGAAGTTGCAGTTTCTTTTCTTTTTTAAAAGATTTTATTTGAGAGAGAGAGAGAGAGTGAGTAAGAGAGAGAGAGAGAGCATGAGAGGAGGGAGGGTCAGAGGGAGAAGCAGACTCCCCACTGACCGATTCCGGGACTTCAGGATCATGACCTGAGTCGAAGGCAGTCGCTCAACTGACTGAGCCACCCAGGCACCCTCGAAGTTGCAGTTTCTTAGAAGCAAAAATATTTATTCTATTTTAAGGAGGAAATTCAGAGAAAAATCAGTGCATATATTATCAAGATAGACTTCATGAAAAAGCAGGAATTGCTGTATTAATATCTGATAAAGCATACTTCAGAGGAAAGAAAATTCCTAGAGACGAAGAGGGACATTACAGAATGAATAATAAAAGGATCAATCCACCAAAAAAGACATATGATCCTAAATGTGTACATATCAATCAGAGCCTCAAAATACAAGAAGCAAAACTAATTAATACAGGTGAAAGGAGAAATAAACAAACCCACAATTATAGCTGGGACGTTAACAGTCACCACTCAGCAACGGACAGACTTACAACAGAAAATCATTAAGGATACAGAAGATCTGAACACACAAGATCTGACTCATGTATATAAATCACTGTACCCAACAGCAAATATACATTTTTTTCAAGTGCCCATGGAACATTCATCAAGACAGATCACATCCAGGGCCATAAAACCTCAACAAATTCAAAAGAACTGAAATCATACAGAGTACGTTCTCTGACAATGATGGACACAAACTAGAAATGAGTAACAGAAAGACAACAGGAAAAATTAAGGGAGTTCCCATGAAATTTTTTTTTTCCAATGTCGCATGAAGAAAGGCAAACGAGGGGAGAGGGAAGAGAAGATATGAAATTTATCCACTAAAGAAACAATTACTGAGTGCCAGCTGTGGACTAAATATTGTTCTAATCACTGGCACTAAAGGAGTAAACTCAACAGACAACAAAATCTGCTCTCATGACCTTTAAATCGATATAAACTGTCAGCTGTGCTAAGAAGAATAAACAGGATAAAAGAATAAAGATTAACAGTAGACAAGGTAAAAAAAAACAGGTTATTTTATTGTAAACTGTAGTCAAATGCTGGTCTTTAAATCAAGGGTTCATTATTAAGTTTTCCCCTTGCTACCTGGCCTACCATAATTCCATCTCTAGAATATGTTAAAAGAAAGTATTTTTTGCAACTTTATTTTCTTGGAAGACCCTGTATGAAATGTCTTTTCCCTCCTACTCGCAAAAGGTGGGAATAGTTAGCTGCTTTTTGAAGTTGTAATTCTCATGAATTAAAAATTTAAGGTAGGGGCGCCTGGGTGGCTCAGTCGGTTAAGCGACTGCCTTCGTTCGGCTCAGGTCATGATCCTGGAGTCCCGGGATCAAGTCCCACATCGGGCTCCCTGCTCGGCAGGGAGTCTGCTTCTCCCTCTGACCCTCCCCCCTCTCATGTGCTCTCTCTCTCTCAAATAAATAAATAAAATCTATAATTAAAAAAAAATTTAAGGTAGTTTGTTTCTTGGGCTAGCTTTTGACTTCAGGTATCTTCCTCAACACAGTGCCTCCAAGTAGAATCCATAAAGTACTGTAGCATAATGTGCAAAGGAAGAAAATTGTGTCCAAACAAATTAAGCACTAGCCATTGAGCGCCCAAAAGCACTTAAAGGAAGAGTTTCACTTAGCTGGTTTTCTTAACAAAAAGGAGAAAAAATAAAGAAGCACCTATTGCCCAGCTTCTTGTTCCCCTCCAACCCTCTGTACTCCAAAGTAGTATGAGCCAGGCAATCTGGCTTAGGGTCTCCACGCAGACACGGCAGGCCAAGGATACGTTGCTAAATTTTTTGTTCAATGATTTGGCTGTGTTAGGCTCCCTTTTTTTTTTTTTTTTTAAGATTTTATTTATTTATTAGAGAGAGAGAGAGCGCGCGTAAGCAGGGGGAGCGGCAAGCAGAGGGACACACACACACACACACACCGACCCCTGGCAGAGAGCCCGACGGGGGCTCGATCCCAGGAACCTGGGATCATGACCTGAGCCTAAGGCAGACGCTTAACCGGCTGAGCCACCCAGGGACCCCAGGGCTCCCATTTTTTAGATACTAGGCTTGTTCTGACTGCAAAAGTTATCTATGTTTAACCTTGGTTTCAAACGATCATCTAAGTAAGTAAGGTTTTAACTGTAGTGGTTCTTATACATGCAGTAGCTCTACTCTTAAGGAGCAAGGGTTGGTAAACTATGGCCAGCAGGTCAAATCCAAAAGTTTAAAAATAATTTAACACAGCCATGCTGATTTGTTCACCTCTCTATGGATGCCTTCACATTAGAACTGCAAGGTTAAGGAGTTCTGACAGAGACCCCCTGGCCTGCAAAGCCTAAATACGATCCCGCCCTTCACAGGAAAAGTTTGTTGACTTAAAGAGTACTGTTTCTCCGCCGCCTGGGTGGCTCAGTCGGTTGGGCATCTGCCTTCGGCTCAGGTCATGATCCCAGATCTCTGGGATGGAGCCCCATGTCGGGCTCCCTGCTCAATGGGGAGCCTGCTTCTCCCTCTGCCTCTCCCCTCCACCTGTTCCCTCTCCCAAATAAATAAATAAGATCTTATTTAAAAAAAAAAAAGAGTATTGCTTCTCTCCCTCATCTGTATGAGAGATCCTTCCTAATCCACCCCGGCCTATTTCTCAGTGCTCACTGCCCAACTCCACTTTCCCTCACTAGCTGTGTTCCAACTATTCAGAACTACCTGCAGTTCCCCTAAATAAGCCGTGCTCTTTAGGCAGAACCCACGTTAATTGCTATTCTCTTTGACTGCCACCCCCTCCTTGCCAAGGAGAACCTCACATGGTTCTTTTAAAACCCAGTCATCTGCTCCTCCTAACTAGATGCCTGCCCCTCTGTTGGGCAGCATGCTTTCCTACACATACTGCAATTTTTAGGTCGGACTCCCTGACTAGCTCTTCAATGGCAGAAGTTGTTTCTTTTGTTTCTCACTCCAATTCCTTAACCAGTGGAACCAGTGGGTGACACGCTGTAAGTACCTGAAACTTCCTGGTTCAATTCCTGAATAAATTCTTGCAGGATGTCAAATAGCTGGCGTGTTTTTTGAGGTACTTAAGCTGGAAATGCAAGCTGGGAGAGCGAGGGCTTGAAGCATAAGCAGAGATGTAGAGGCTAGAGGGAGAAGGGGAGGCAACCTACTCAAATACTGCCTGTCCTGGCTAAACGTCTGTCAATTCTCCAACTGGCAATCCCTCCCTCTTCCTCGCTTCTGTTGCCTGGCTTACCGTTTCTAACCGCAGTTAACGTGTGACAGATTCGGACCGTCAGCCTAGCGATCAGAGATCAGGAACCGCACACCTATGTGCACGCGGTGGGGGGGAGCCTGCCTCCGCCTCCGCTCTGCGCGCGCGCGTTAGCCTGCCCATCTCAGAAAGCTCCCAGGTACTGGGGGCCGGCTCCGGGTGCGAAGGCAGGAGGGGTCGGCGGGGGGCCGCAGTCCAGGGCGGCTCGCCTACCCTCCGCCGAGCGCCCCGCGCGCCCCGGGCCAAGGCACCCGCCCCACCTCCCCGCCGTCCCGGCTCCCTCGCCCGCCCACCGCCCTGTTCCCATCTCTCCCGCTCCCGTCCAGACTCGGCGGCTCTCACCTCTGTCCCGGACTCGGCCCTGCGGAAGTCACTACACATCGCCCCGGAGGCTGGGCGAACCACACACTCAACTTTCCCGCCACTGGCGCCATTTACCGCGAGCGGAGGAAGCCAGCAGCCAGTCAAACGCGCTGACCCGTGACCCGGGCGCGAGCATGCGCATTGCGCCCGTCCGCAGCCGGGGAGGCGGCGGGCATGCGCAGTGGTGTGTACTGGCGTCCCTCGCTCGTGACGTCAGACTCCGTCTCCTAGGAGACCCGGAGACAGCTGGTGATTTTTTTCTTCTCTCCTAAGCTTCGATTCGTTTTATTAGGTAAAACTAGCAGCACGTACCTTTTTTTTTTTTTTTTACTATAAAAAAGCGGTTACTGAGTACGCAGGGCTTTTTGTCCGTTGTGGGTTAAAAGCCTCTGGCTGGTTATACATGTGATTCATGGTTAATTCTGAAAACAAACAATTACACTAAGTTTGAAAGAATCTATGTAATTAAGAAATAATTATTATAATAGTAATTACAGCTAACACTTACAGTGCTTAGTATGTGTCCTCAGTGCTTTATGTATAATAATTCATTTAATCCGCACAGTCCTATGAGGTAGCTACTGTTGTCCCCATTTTACGGACGAGGAAACTGAGGCACAATTTTGGCACACATGACCAGAGTGTAGTGGGTCAGCACGTTAACGGGAAGGAGGGAAAGAAGAGCATGAATGCAAACAGTTCTTCAGAGAAACTTGGTTGTGAAGGAAGGAGATAATATAGTACCAAGAACAATCAAGGAAGAGTCTTTTTTTTTTTTTTTTAAGATTTTATTTATTTGAGACAGAGAATGAGAGAGACAGCATGAGAGGGAGGAGGGTCAGAGGGAGAAGCAGACCCCCTGCCGAGCAGGGAGCCCGATGCGGGACTCGATCCCGGGACTCCAGGATCATGACCTGAGCCGAAGGCAGTCGCCCAACCGACTGAGCCACCCAGGCGCCCCAAGGAAGAGTCTTTTAAGAAGGCAGAGCCTGGGATATGTTCAAATGTTGACAGGGAGGAGCTGTGGTAACTTACCGGTTAAAGAAAGAGAAAGAAAACCTGATGGAGTCAGGACCTAGAGACAGTGGAGGGTGGAGGTATAAGAGTTAGCTTTAGCTGTGGGAGGGTATCTCTTTCGCTGAGTAGAGACAAGGGTTGAGAATGGGTGCAGATGCCCATAAATTTGGGGATGAGAAGCTCAAAGAGCTTGAGGGAGTTCGAGTCTGAGGTACAAAGCGAGGCGGTAGAAATCCAGGACTCGTCTTGTGAAAGTAAAGTGTGTGCCTAAGCTGACTGCCTGAATTAATGTTACCATCTACAGGCTCTGCCAAAAACCTTCCTCAGAAATCCATTCTTGGTTCATTCTGTACACAGAGCAGCAGTGACTGACCTAAGTGCTCTATGGCAGTAATTATTTTAACCAGGGTAATTTTCCTTAACACTTACTGTCCACAATCACGTTCAATACACAGCATATATTAGTACTATTCCTTCATTGCACAGAGCTTTTATCCCTGAGTTACAATTTTCTTGAATTTCAAGATAAATTTTCTGAAATCATCATGGATTTTGATATCAGATACACCTGGAATTTTAAATCTGGTTCTGTCACTTATTACCATGATACTCATCACTTACCACCCTGGCCCTTAGTTATCGTTGTGTTGTGGTGATGAAACTATGTACTTAAAAGAGCTAGCACAGCACCTAGCACAAAATGTTGATTCCCTTCCTACCTCCCTATCTTTCTTAGATCATATCTTAACATAGTGCCAAAGATACAATAAATATTCAATACCCATCTCCTGTTTACCATGATGGCAGTGATTAGGGCCAGATTAAGAGATGAGCCTGTCTGGAAGTTGTCCAGGGTGGTACATCATAAAAGCTGCGAAAACTCTCTATGTATTAAAATATCACAGGAATATGAGATGGAAAAAATGATTTTTAATTGCAATTCTTTTCAAACAGGATACTGTATGTGGTTGGGAAGAAAAGACACTTGGAAAGATGGTAAAACAGGCACCATAAAAGACAACGCTTGAGTAACAGAGAGTTACTATGTGTAGGTTTAACCGATTGGGATAGAAGGTAAGGTGAACAAGCTGGTGCATTACCACCACCAACATTCATTCACCTACTCTGCCTTCTCCCCACCCACTCCCACACAAGGAAGCAGGACTGTGAATCCCCAAAAATATGTCGGCAAATACTGAAAATGCATCCTTTAGAAGATGTGCCAACTTATTTGCTTCCCTAGGGAAGTCTGCAAATCTTTTTTTTTTTAAAGATTTTATTTATTTATTCATGCGAGATAGAGAGAGAGGCAGAGGCAGAGGGAGAAGCAGGCTCCCCGCGGAGTGGGGAGCCCAATGCGGGACTCAATCCCAGGACCCTGGGATCATGACCTGAACTGAAGGCAGACGCTTAACCGACTGAGCCACCCAGGCGTCCCAGCAAGCCTGCAAATCTTGATATAATTCTGATAGTATTGATGATAGTGATGGCTTGTGCTATAACCCCTTTTGAACTGAAATCCTGGATTTCCTAACTTAGAAATGTGAAGTCTAGTTTTTCTAATTCTGCAAAATATGCAAGACATTTGTGTAATGAACAGCTATGGAAGATATATTCAGTGTCTCCCTCAGGAGCAAAGTCCTGCTTATTGTCCATTAGAAAAGATTTGTGTTCGCTGAGCTGAAATGTCCTCTCCTATAATGCAACCCACTCCACATGCAGGTGTTATCTTACCCTCTTCACATTCTTTGTGCTTACTGGGGCTCTTGGAACCAGTGTACCGAGATGCTGATATTCTGGCTGCTGGTTAGGACTCTTGTGTCTTTTTTTTAAGATTTATTTATTTATTTCAGAGAGAGAGAGAGAGAGAGAGTGAGTGTGTGTGTGTGTGTGTGTGCAAGCAGGGGGAGGGGCAGAGGGAGAGGGAGAAGGAGAGGGAGAGAGGGAATCTCATGCAGACCCCTGCTGAGCATGGAGCCCGACACAGGACTTGATCCCTGGACTCTGAGATCATGATCTGAGCTGAAATCAAGAGTTGGATGCTTAACCCACTGAGCCACCTTGGTGCCCTGTGACTCTTGTGTCTTTTATCAGCATCCATGAAATTGTGGTTGACTAATTCATTAGCTTACAGGAAGAGTAAAATCTCAGACTATGTGTAGTTCTTGATGACCCACACTGAGCAATCTGTAACAGGATAAATTAAAGATTTTGAGTGAGCAAAGAAGTTCAGAGAAGCAGGAATGTAATTGTAATTGAGAAAGGCAGGATTTAGCCAAAATAGATGAATATGTCTTTCATTCTGACTGAAAGTTTTTTTATGCCTTGTTAAGCTTTCTTGATAAAGTTTTGGGCCTAATCTCTAGGATTTGAGAAACTAGAAATTTAGTCCTGGTAATAGTAATGCCCACTTTTGGGTTCTAAAAGGCAAGAATCTGGAACTAATAGTATTAGCCATTAATATCAAGGGGAAAAACTAGAATGAAAAAGTTTCATGAGGGGCACCTGCGTGGCTCAGTCGTAGTTAGGCTGAGGTCATGATCCCAGGGTCTTGGGATCGAGTCCCGAGTCAGGCTCCCTGCTCAGCAGGAAGCCTGCTTCTCCCTCTCCCACTCTCCCTGCTTGTGTTCTCTCTCTTGCTGTGTCTCTCTCTGTCAAATAAATAAATAAAATCTTAAAAAAAAAGTTTCATGAAAAGATATATTTTCACCCATCTATTCTTTAAAAAGCTGATGTAATATCATATACTTATGAAATAATTCTCATAGATAATACTAAAATTGCTCATGGTATAAACTGGAATGTTTTTGGTTACAAATCTCAGAACACTCAACTCTTATTGGTTTAAATAATAAATGAGAGGGGTGCTTGGCTGGCTCAGTCAGTAGAACATGCAACTCTTGATCTCAGGGTTGTGAGTTCAAGCCCCATGTTGGGTGTAGAGATTACTTAAAAATAAAAATAATAAATACATAAATAAATAAAGAAGTTTATTGGGTCACACAGATAAAAGTGCAGAGGTAAGACAGGCTTCAAGGCTGGTTTATTGGGGGTTGAATTAAGCAAACAAGTACCTAGTTTCTTTTTTTTTCTTGTCAGATTCATATTCTCTACCTTGGCCCTTATAGGGCTATGTGTCTGCACCTGAAACATTAATACATTCAGGGAATAAGGTTGGGCTGGTTAGTGGGGGCCTGAGCTACATGCTCCACCCCCAGACCCAGGGTTGGAGGTGTATTCTCTCAAAGTGTATGGGCTCTGTGTAAGGTGTGGGTAACAGTAAATAACAACAGCAACAACAACAACCCAGTAGTTAGGAGAAGTGGGAGTGGGTGCTGGGGAGGCACCCTCCCTCTCATTATATTCTCCATAATGAGGACACAAATATACAAAGTCACATATCTAGGTCATCTCCTCTTCCATTCTGTTCACGTCTCTACAAAGCAATTCTTTCCTTACATGTAAGAAAATCAATATTTGAGAAAGAAGCCTTTACAATTGAATAGCTGCCCTGGGCTGATTGAGCTTCTTGGTCCTCACACTGTTCCTAATGAAGATTATGTGTCAGCTGAACAAGCTAAGTTCATTAAGTGCACACCTGTTTGTATGAGCCATCTTGCACAACATGGTTTTGAAATTCCGTTTCAATGTTCTAGAGATATCACTTCTCTTTTAAAACAATGTTCAAGGTGTTCTCATAACTTGCTGGTGGAAATGCAAACATGTGCATTCTTTATGGAGGGGAATTTGCCAGTTCATAACAAAACTGCACATTCATTAACTTTTTAACACAGCAGTCCTACTTCTAGGAATTTATCCTAAGGTTGTACCTCCGATTCCATATGGAAATTTAAAATCCATCATCAACTCTGCCGTATGTCTGTGACGCTGGGTACGCCTCTAACTTCCATGAGATGGTAGCCTCCACTTCTTTCCCTGGGGAATGAGGGATTTGGACTAGATGATAGCTCCCATTTATCAAAAGTCAACTCTGTTGCAGACACTCTGCCTTTTGTTCTATTGTATGATTCCCAACCCTTTCTTGCAAGGTGTTTATTATTCCCCCATTTTATAGGTGAGGACTTCGAGGCTCAGAGAGGTTTGACCATCACACAGTCCTCCAGCTAGTAAACCCAGATTTACATGACTATAAAGCCGGAGGTCTTCCTAACACATTAAGTCGCTTGCAGAAGATGCAAACGGTCTAAGGCCTTTTATAACTCTAGGTTCTATGATTCTCTGTGATTAAGAAAGGAATCAACAGGGACACCTGGGTGGCTCAGCCAGTTAAGTGTCTGCCTTGGGCTCAGGTCATGATCCCAGTGTTCTAGGATCAAGTCCCAAATTGGGCTCCTGGCTCAGCGGGGAGCCTGCTTCTCCCTCTGCCTGCCACTCCCCTGCGTGTGTTCTCTCTCTCCGACAAATAAATAAATAAAATCTTTTTTTTAAAAAAGAAAGGAACCAACATGTCTGCCGAGGTACTAATAATTCATAACCTAAGCATTGTATCCCTTTTCCTGTGGGAATTAACCAGCAGTGAAGTGAGTATCAGGTTCGCTTACCCTAAAGTCATTGTCACCTCAACCTCTTCCTTTCTTATGTACTCAGGGTAGTTCATTGTACTTTTTTGGCTTGTGACCAGCTCTCTACTCCTGCAAAGCCCTACTCTGGTTTCATTTATTTGTTTATTCCCTTTTAGTCTCACTTCTTACTCTTTATCTCATCCCTGCCTGGGCAATGACTCTAAATGTTCTATATGTGTACTTGCGTTTGTAGCTTCCTTACAAAATAAGTAGTTTTGTTTGAGTATGTATGTATTTGTGATTCACAGAGAGGAGTGTGCTCATTCTTTGTCCTGGCCGGGATCTGAGACTCTCAAATCCATTTCTTGTTCTTTCTGTGCTCTGCTTTATATCACAGGGCGGTGCAGGGTGCAGTGGGTCAGGGTGTGAGTTGAGCTTTGCAAGCTGCATTTCCAGGTTCCCTAGTCAGCTCCTAGCTGCATTTAGCCAGTGGGAGGCACCAGTGGGAGATAGGAGAATGGAGGAAGGGAGAAGCTGGTGTGTGCTCCTTCTCTGTCTTTTTTAGGCTCTCCTGCAGCAACCGTGTCTTCTCCAGAGCTCCAGTTCCCACGGAACAACCCTGCCATAGTTCCAGCTCTTAAAGGGTGACCTCAGCCCCTGGACTTAGGTCACATCACTTCCTGCCCTTGTCCCTCCCACCTCTAGTAGCAGAGAGGGCTCCCTGCTGTTACAAAAGCCTAGGCTTCACCTGTCTCCTGTTTGGTTTCCTAGCTGTTTTGTCATCTGTGCCACCAATTTCTCATATTAAATTCTCTCTGTTTTAAAATACTTAGCGGGCGCGTGGGTGGCTCAGTCGTTAAGCGTCTGCCTTCAGCTCAGGTCATGAGCCCAGGGTCCTGGGATCGAGCCCCACGTCGGGCTCCCTACTCCTCAGGAAGCCTGCTTCTCCCTCTTCCACTCCCCCTGCTTGTGTTCCTGCTCTCGCTATGTCTCTCTGTCAGATAAATAAATAAAATCTTTAAAATAAATAAATAAATAAATAAATAAATAAATAAATAAATAAATAAATAAATAAATAAAATACTTAATGTGTTATCTGTTTTCCTAGTTAATTCTCAGCAGATACACTCAATTGTTCCCTTGTTTTAAGGTCCAGCTCTGTTCCTATTTGTCTGTGTCCCTCTCTGATTGCTGCATGATGGTCTACACTGTGTACCCACCACCTTGTGCTTTTCTTAGTTATCTGTGTCCTCCATAACTAAAGTGTCTCCAACTCCTGCTCTCACACACAGCACTCTGATGAACATTCGCTATGTATGTGCCCTCACAGATCTTTTGTGAGAATTTCTCTGCAATATATCCTTGGCATGGGGTGGCTGGGTCATGAGCACATCAACTCAACTAAGTTCTGCTAGGTTGGTGGACAAAATTTCCTCTTTCCCCATATCCTCAACTCTTGCCATCCAATTTGTTGCCTTACCTATTAAATTTCACAATAGTATTACTTAATAGCAGGATTAACTAACAATTTTTGAATGCTGTACCAAATGCCAACCACTTTACATGGTTTCTCATTTCGTTCTATGGGTTAAGTGCCCGGTGAAGGAACAAAGGATCGGAGGGGTTAAGCAACTTGCCCAAGGCCACATAGCTAAGAAGTTGCAGACTGGATTGCAATCCAGGCCGATCCATTCTAGAGCTTGAATCTCTGACCCTTATGGCATACTGCTTTTACCTCAGCTGATGGCCCTGCTTTATACCTGAAGAACTGAGACTGGAGAGATGACATCAGTTACATGATGACATTTGCGTAGCTGGGTAGAGTTGGGGATTATTTTGACCTTGGGTCTGACCCAAAGCCAGTGCCCTTGACTTCACACACCATCCAACAGGCACCATGTCTGGGAAACAGAGAACCCAGGGCCGTGAACTTGTGACTGCCAGTGAGACTTCTGAATTCTCTAGGTCACACCGACAGAATACCAGCAGAAAATCGGGTTCACAAAAAGACCTGCAGAAGTAAAATTGCCCTAAATTTAATTTAACTGCTTTAGGAGGTGAAAAGATTGAGATCAGCATCCATGTTAGAATAAGGGCTTTGAGGAGTCTGGGCATCTAAAGCCCAAGGTACTGGAGTTCACCAGTTGACAACATTGATTTCCCAATTAAAAGGCTTTTGACCAATCAAAACCATAATGAGATGCCACTTCACAACCACCAGGATGGCTAGAATAATATAAGCAAATAAATAAATAACTAGCATTGGTGAAGATCTGGAGAAATTGGAATCTTTGTGTATTGCTGGCGGGAACATAAAATGGCTCATCTTCTGTGGAAAACAGTCTGGCCATCCCTCAAAATCTTAAATGTAGGGTTCCCATATGACCTAGCACGTCCTCTCCTGGGTCTATTCCCAGAGAACTGAAAACCATTGTGCACACAAACACTTGTATACAAATGTTCACAGCAACATTTTTCATAACAGCCACAAAGTAGAAACCACCCAAATATCCATCAACTGATGGGTGAATAAATAAAATGTGGTATATTTATACAATGGAATATTATTTGTCAATAAAAAGAAATGAAATGCTGATTTGTATTGAAGCGGGTACAAACCTTGAAAACATTATGCTAAGTGTTAGAAGCCAGTCACAGTGGACATATACTGTATGATTCCATGTATATGAAATGTCCAGAATAGGAGAATGCAGAGACAGAAAATAGATTATTGGTTGCCTAGTGCTGGAGGGTATGGGGGAGTGTTGGGTGGGTAACGGCTAATGGGTACAGAGTTTCTTTTTGGAATAATGAAGATGTTCCAAAATTGATGGTGTGATGGATGCACAGCTCCTGAATAAGCTAAAAGCCATTGAACTGAACACTTCCATAGGTGAACGGTATGCATGTTGAGTTTTTTGGGAAAGCTGTTGAAAAAGGCTCTGAAAGGGCGCCTGGGTGGCTCAGTTGGTTAAGCGACTGCCTTCGGCTCGGGTCATGATCCTGGAGTCCTGGGATCGAGTCCCGCATCGGGCTCCCTGCTCGGCAGGGAGTCTGCTTCTCCCTCTCCCACTCCCCATTTGTGTTCCCTCTCTCGCTGTGTCTTTCTCTGTCAAATAAATAAATAAACTCTTTTTTAAAACAAGGCTATGAGATTAAGACTTTTAGAGAAATGGATGTTGGGAATGGACTAATACGACATTATCTTCTTTATTTACAAAACTGGTATTTTATTATTTTTACACACAATTAATTATACAGACCCCAGCTCATTCCAGAAGAAATTTTTACTTCTCGTTTAACTAAAAGACTGCTCTTTTACCCATCTGTATGTCTTTTTTGGTCTTATAGGATAGGGTTTCCCAATTCCCTCTCTCTTCTTCCTTTTCATTTATATTTGTAGACATATATGAAAAGAGTTGTTATAATAAAAACCTGTTATATAGGTGAAGATGGAAATAGTAGATAGAATTCTCCCACCTTTTTAGGTAAAAAAAAAAAATTTCAAGAAAACTATCCAGACTGAATTTGAATAATCATTTAAGGGCAGCAGCTCTCAGAATTTTGGGGCTCAGGAGCACTTTACACTCTTAAAAATTATTAAGAACCCCAAAGAACTTTTGTTTATGTGGGTCATATCTAATGATATTTACTGTATTACAAATTAAAGTGAGAAATTTTAAAAAGTATATATTTAATCAACCTTTTACATGTCAACATATTTTATTTAAAAAAGTATTTTCTAAAATAAAAAATTGGCGAGGGGTGCCCAGTTGGCTCAGTCAGTAGAGCATGCAACTCTTGGTCTTGGGGTTGTGAGTTTGAGCCCCACGTTTGGTGTAGAGACTACTTAACAAAAACAAAATCTTTTTAAAAAAAAGTTTTTATTTATTTATCTGAGAGAGCAGAGGGAGAGAGAGCACAATTGGGGTGAGGGGCAGAGGGAGAGAGAGAAGCAGGCTCCCCGCTGAGCAGGGAGCCCGACTTGGGGCTTGATCCCGGGACCTTGGGACCATGACCTGAGCAGAAGGCAGATGCTTAACAGACTAAGCCACCCAGGCGCCCCAACAAAAATAAAATCTTAAAAAAAATTAATTAAATTAAATAAAAAATTGGTGAAAAGAATAGCATCGTTTTACATTTTTTGCAAATCTCTTTAATGGTTGGCTTAATTGGATGACAGAATCTTCTATCTGCTTCTGAATTCAATCTGTTGTAATGTCAGCACAGTGCAAATGCCAACACAAAGAGAAAGGAAAATAACATCTTAGTATTTTTATGAACACAGTTTTGATCTCATGAACCCCTGAAAGGTCTTGGCGATCCTAGGATCCTTAGATCATAGCACGCCAACCACTGGTTTAGTACTTGCTAAAATTCCTGCTAGTAGTTCCTTTGACTAGGTTTCACATTTCATTTTAACAGAATTGTTATTTAATAATCACATTTCAAAATATGTGCACAGATACCTAGGTATATGTACAAAAATTATTTAATTAAGCACATGCTGCACAACTGAGCATTTACTTTTGCTCTGTGAAAATATAGAAACCAGGGTCGCCCAGGTGGCTCAGTCAGTTAAGCGTCCAACTCTTGACTTCAGCTCAGGTCATGATCTCAGGGCCGTGGGTTTGCTCTGCACTGAGCACGGAGTCTGTTTGTCCCCCTCCCTTTGCTCTTCCCCCTGCTCTCTCTGTCTCTAAAATAAATAAATAAATAAGTAAAAGAAGCCATTTTAATAACAGAAGAAGAATGGCTAGCAGAAAAAGGAAATCCCTCACACGACATGATGGTCTTACAGTTGATGACTCCAAATGCAGAGCACATTTCTCCTGAACCTGAGGTACACTTTTTAGTAATCACATTTGCTGAAAAGCCCAGAAGGGAGCTAGAATGTGTCACCGATGGTTTTGAAGCCTTGGGTGAGGACCTGGGAGAACAGCAGGAAAGGAGCAGCTTTCAATCCAGGCCAGAAGAGATATCAGTAACACAGGAGCGAGAACAGTGGTAACATGGGTCCCAGTAATTCTGGGGGTGATGATACAGCAGGGTCTAAACAAACCCATATTGCTGCAACAGTTGGTATGCCATGTACAGAGCCTGGGTACTAAACAAAGTGAACTTGGAATAGATGGATATGGAAAATGATCTTATCAAAGCCACTGAAAATCAGGGATATAAAATAGGCTATGAATAAGGAAGTGAGGGGCTACACTCTTGTTTCAAAGAACCACATATATTAAAACAGAGGGGTAACTGGCGCTCTCCCCAAAACATGTACACCTACTCTGGAAATACACATACCAGTAGGGAAGATGGCAGGAAGCATTCGGGAAAGCAGAAATGGGGGGAAGGATGCTGGGGGTTTGTTGGTGGGAGAGACCACAGAGCGCCAGGCCACACAGAGAAAATGAGTCATGTTTTCTCAACACGAGATGCAAAACCAGCAGAGGAAACAGAAAGAGGCCTGAACTGTCTGTTCACTGATGGAAGCCTCATTCTGTGGAAAGCAGAGCTTCACACATGTCCTTTATGGTCCTTTGTTGGAGATTAAAGTGTTCTAATTTAAACGTTAAATGAGAGGAACCGTTATATAGAACTTCACTCTGACCACGCGGAAAGCAGCAGCGGAAAATGACCGTATTTTAGAGGAAACACGGGTCTAGTCAGATACGTCCCAGACCTAAGAATAGTAGAATTTCAGAGGAGGAAAAAAAAAACCAACTATAACCCTGTGGGTAGACAATTTAAAAGTGAGTTGGGCCAAAGGAAGATGGCTCTAAAAATAAGTAAGTCTCTTATAGAGTGGAATTATCTTTTTTTTTAAAGATTTTATTTATCTGAGAGAGAGAGAGAGAGAGAGAGAGAGAGAGAGAGCACGAGAAGGGGGAGGGGCAGAGAGAGAAGCGGACTTCCCGCTGAGCAGGGAGCCCGAGGCATGGCTCCATCCCAGGACCCTGGGATCATGACCTGAGCCAAAGGCATACGCTTAACTGACTGAGCCACCCAGGTGCCCCTAGAGTGGAATTATCTTAAGTATGATATATTTTGATTAAACCAAGCATTTAATAGTTTATGAATAACATGGAAAAATAAGAGTGGACAGATAAAACCTTCACTACTGTGAAATCTTTTTTTTTTTTTAAGATTTTATTTATTTATTTGAAAGAGGGACAGAGACAGCGCGAGAGCATGAGTGGGGAGGAGAGGGAGAAGCAGGCTCCCTGCTGAGCAGGGAGCCCAATGCGGGCTCGATCCCAGGACCCTGGGATCATAACCTGAGCCGAAGGCAGATGCTTAACCAACTGAGCCACCCAGGTGTCCCTACTGTGAAATCTTTATTTCTAAAAGGTTTAAAAGAGTACAACCAGTACCCCTGGACTTATCAGTTCCCCTCCAAGAATCCATCCCTTGGAAAGACAGTCCAGGTACATAAAGAAATATGTCCCAGGATAAGTGCTGAGGCTTTGTTTGTAAAATAATACCAATGTCTATAAATAGGTGATTGGTTTAATAATGACGATATTCCACATCTTGGAACATTTCATAGCACTCGCGCAGCAGGGAATTGTATATAGGGACATGGAAAAGATAGGAGCACGATGTGGCTGGGGTCAAAAGCAAGAGGCAGAGCCTGGTGTGGTGCGAGGCTGTGGGCGTGTAGGGGTAGCAGCCTGTGAGCACAGAGGGAGAGCCCCGCGGGGCCGTGGGGCGGCTGGCCACGGAGTGGAGCCTGAGACAGAGCCCAGCACCACTGAAGGCAGAGAGGCGGCAAGAAAGCAAAAGACAAAACAGGAGGCAAGTGTTAATATTGGTTTATCACATGTAACAAATATACCGTACCACCTTAAGATGGTAATCATCGTGGAAACCAGGTGTCAGGTACATGGGTACGTGGGTCCAGGTACCTTTTGTTCAATTTTATCAATTTTCCTGTAAATGTAACAGTATTTTTAAAAAGTAAAGCCTAGTTAAAAACGTGTGTGTAGGGGCGCCTGGGTGGCTCAGTCGTTAAGCGTCTGCCTTCAGCTCAGGTCATGGTCCCAGGGTCCTGGGATCGAGTCCCACATCGGGCTCTCTGTTCAGTAGGAAGCCTGCTTCTCCCTCTCCCAGCCCCCCTGCTTGTGTTCCCTCTCTCGCTGTGTCTCTCTCTGTCAAATAAATAAATAAAATCTTTTTTAAAAAGTGTGTGTACAAGGGTGAGAAGTTTGTAGATAAAAAGATGCCCTTTGAAGTGGCAACTTAGTATATTTTATCACCTTTGTATGAAAACTAAAGTGAGGGGTAAAGTGTGACAAATATCACAATATGTTTACTAGTTACATTAGAAAATCCCAGTAACTCAGTGGTGAGAGACTGCAACATTTCATACAAATTACACCTTCCTCATAATTTATAAATTAATGTTTAACTACTGGTAGCAAAGGAGTACTCTTTGCCTTGTTTTAGATAAAGCACAACTGAAGTGGGAAGCTCATTTTTACCCACTGTAGACTCAAACGTATTTTGTTCCTGCTGGTCTCCCAAAACCTCCTGTTAAGCTTGAATATATAGCTTTTCTTCATTTTTGATCTCAGCATTTGTAAGGGATAAATAATTGATTGGCACAGGAATTCTGGGAATATATTCAGCTTATGCTCAGCACTAAACTATTTCTAAATGTCCTTAGGCCTCAACCCAAAATGTGCATCACAGAGATGTCAGCTGGAGCTGGGAAGTCAGTGACAGTATGGATTAGAGTCATGAAATGTGAAGTGCAACCAGAAAAATAATAGACATCAGTTTCATTGCTAGTTCAACAGTCAGTGTACTTGTCTGCGTAAAAAACTCCCCTAAATGTCTCTCTGCTAAGACTATAACCTCTTTGAAGGTAGACTCTTCTCTTCTAATTTTAACAAAATCTGGTTGAAAGCAGAAACTTCAAAATGCATTGAAGAAAAAGTATAATTTAAATTTTTTTTACTTTATTATGATAACACAACATGAGACCTACTCTCTTAATAAATGTTTAAGTGTACAATGTTGTACAGCAGAGTTCTAGAATTTATGCATCTTACATAATTTACTTTTTATGCCATTGATTAACAGCTGCCCATTTCCCCCTCCCTATAGCCTCCAGCAACCACCATTCTGTCTGACTCTATGAGTCTGACTATTTTATTTTGTTTTATTTTAAGAGAGGGAATTGGGGGGAGGAGCAGAGGAAGAGGGAGAGAGGATCTCAAGCAGACTCCCCACTGAGTGCAGAGCCTGAAGTGGGGCTCAATCTCATGACCCTGAGATCATGACCTGAGCTGAAACCAAGAGTCAGATGCTTAACTGACTGAGCCACCCAGGTGCCCCTAAAAATAAAATCTTAAAAAAAAAAAAAAATTCCATTGTATGTACATGCCACGTTTTCTTTATCTACTCATCTACCAATGGATATTGAGTTTGTTTCTTCATCTTGACTATAGTGAATAATACTGCTGTGAACGTTGGAGGGCTAATACCTCTTTGAAGTCCTGATTTCAAAATTTTTCCTATAAATACCTGGAAGTGGGATTGCTGGATCAGATGGTAGTTCCATTTTTAATTTTTTGAGGCATCTCCATGTTGTTTTCCAGAGTGGCTGTGCTAATTTGCATTCCTGCCAGCAGAGTATAAGAGTTCCCTTTCTCCACATCCCTGCCAACATTTATTATCTTTGGGGTTTTTTTTTAAGATTTTTTAATTTATTTGTCAGAGAAAGAGCACAAAGCAGGGAGAGTGGCAGGCAGAGGGAGAAGCAGCCTCCCTGCTGAGCAGGGAGCCTGACTTCGGGACTCAATCCCAGGGCAGTGGGATCATGACCTGAGCCGAAGGCAGACACTTAACCCACTGAGCCACCCAGGCATCCCTCTTTTGGCTTTTTTTGTTTTTGTTTTATTTTTTTATAACAGCCATTCTGAAATGTGTGAGGTGGTATCTCATTGTGATTTTGATTTGTATTTCCCTGACGATGAGTGATGTTGAGCATCTTTTCATGTGTCTATTGGCTCTTTGTATATCTTCTTTGAAGAAATGGCTATTCAAGCCTTTAGCCCATTTTTTAAAAGCTTCATGACGTTGGTCTTGGCAATGATTTCGTGGATATGACACCCAAAGCACAGGCAACAAAAACAAAAGTAGAGAAGTGGGATAATATCGAACTAAAAGTTTTCCACCCCACAAAGAAAACAACCAATGAAATGAAAAGTCAACCTAAAGAATTCAAGAAAAGATCTGCAAACCATCAAGTAACAGGTATATTTCCAAACTAGATTTTAAAAACTCATAAAACTCAAGAGCAAAAAAGTTAATAAGCCAATTTAAAAAGGATGATTTTTAAAACTTGATTTTCTACACATGTGTAAAAGGGTAATCTTGGTCTGAAAATTTTTCATTCATAAAATTGTTAATTTTTATTTAGTGCCAAAGGTCCCAGGCCCTGCTCAGGGTATAACAGAGGAACACTGTGAATGCCGTAAATAGGATGAGCCTTAGTTTTCACATGCTCAGAAAATAACTCAGCCTCTTTTATCCCTTCCCCCTACTCCCCAAGGCATTTCTGGGATCCACTAGGGTTGTGTCATATGCTCAGAAACGGGTCCAGTTAGGTTCTTCTGCCCAGCTTTCTTGCTGAGCATCTTGCCTTGACCTGCTACTGGTACCCTAGTTGAATGTCGACTTGACTGGATCCAGCTGTCCTGCGCAGGTGGTTATACTGAACCCTCAGAGGGCAAGTGTGCAGACTGTGGTGGATGGACTTCCCACCAATTTTGTGTTGTAGTCTCTCAACTGGCCCTCAGCGCCGCACAGCTGTCAGCCAGAGTCTTACCAGACACAGCCTTTGGGGAATACATCTCTTCCACTTTGAGACCCTACCCCTCAGTCAGTAGCGGCTGGGGACAGATGCCTGGCCATCCTCCCTCTTTATCGCATTTCACCCATTCTGTCCAGGCATCCATGCATGCCATACCATATCCTCCCAGCCCCACACACCAAGACCTCTGTTCATACCAACTCATGCTTATAGGGCATCTGGAGGAATTCTGCCCAGGACCATCTCTTATAGTCTAAATTCTAGTTTGAGTTTACCAAAGATCTGTTATGTACTCCTAAAGCAAAGTCTTACTTTCCAGATATGCTGGGGGAAGGGAAGCTTGACTAACTCATTATCATTGACCTGCATTCATCAATTATTAAGAATATACTTAGCCTACCATATGCAATATTTAATTGAAGGCATAGAAAAGAATATGAAAAGGACTATATTACCCAATCGTGTTTGTATTACTGGCCTCATCTCTTGCCCCAAACTAGTCATATCATAAGTGAGAGTCTGACCAAACCAGGAGTTTTAGAATTGGCATCCGTAAGACCGTCACTCAGTCCTTATGTATGGCTGGACCACAAACCATAAATTCAGGACCTAGGGGGTGGCCACAGTTGGCCTTGGAAAAGAGAAATCCAGGCTTCAGAAGGATAGCCAAATGAATGCAGAAGGTAGAGAGAAAAAGGGAGAGACAGTACTTCTTGGGTTTCTAATAGTTTTCTTCATTCTGTTTGGATCCTTTCCCGTGGCCCTTAAGTTCCTTGATATATGCCTGTGTCTTTAGAAAAATCCCACCTTTTTTGCTTAATTGACATAAAGTTGAGTTCTGGCACTTGTAATCAAATAGCCAATATTTACTAAGCAGTTACTTAATATTCCAAGCATTGTATGGTACTAAATGTTTTGCGTATACTCAATCTTTACAGCAACATCGTGAGACATGGAGAGGTTATACAGTCTGATTTCAGAAATCATGCTCCTACTATTCTGCTTCCCAAAGAATATTAAGTAATAAACACTGTGCTGTAATTAGTGATTTCTCTTGGCTGTCTCTCCCATTGACTATAAGCATCTTGAGGTCAGGAAATAGGACTTATTTATCTTTGTACTTACAGCACGATGTTCAATGATTGGGAAATTAATTGATTATGGCTTTACTATATTACAGTGCAAATGTTTGCACCTTCTCTCCCAAAGCATCTCAAGTCCTTCAGGGGATTAGGCGGAGTGTCATATCATTTGGGAGAAGTTTTTTTTTTTTTTTTTTAAAGATTTTATTTATTTGAGAGAGAGAGAATGAGAGAGAGCACATGAGAGGGGGGAGGGTCAGAGGGAGAAGCAGGCTCCTCGCTGAGCAGGGAGCCCGATGCGGGACTCTATCCAGGGACTCCAGGATCATGACCTGAGCCGAAGACAGTCGCCCAACCAACTGAGCCACCCAGGCGCCCCTTGGGAGATGTTTTTAAAATGACACACACCTTCGAGTTCCAGGGTATACCCTTGAATCCCACCTTCTTCAAGTTGCTCTGTAAGGAACCCACTGTTAATGATGGGAGTATGTCAAAGCTGTGTAGTGAAGTGTTGAGTACCATTACTGAGCTTCTTGAAGTAAGGAATGTGCTTTTTCATTGCTAAATAGCCATTGTCTAACAGAGTGCCCGGCACACAATGTATGCACAATATATATTGGTTGAATGAATTAGTAAGGTTGCTTTTTATCAGGTAGTTTCTAATTCTGTTTTTTTTTTTTTTCACCACTTTAAAGATATTTCCTATCTTCTGGATTCCATTGTTTCTGTTGAGAATTCTGTTGCCAGTGTTAATGTTCTTTGGAAAGCTTTTTTCCCTCTGGCTGCACTTAATATTTTTCTCTTTGTTTTTGGTTTCCAAGAAGTTCTACTGTGATATATCTAAGTGGGAATTTTTCTTTGTATTTATCTTGCTTGGGGCTCATAGGAATGATTGTATCTGTAGCTTCATATCTTTCATCAATTTTGGAAAATTCTCTACCCTTATCTCTTCAAATATTGCTTTATCTCCATTCTCTTTTCTCTCCTTGGTACTCCACTTACATGTCTTTAGTCACTTCTACCTCTTTCTTTCTCTTCTATGGCTTCTGTCCTTTTGTCCCTCAATGCTTCATGCTAGATATTTTTTCCTGACCTAGCTTCTGATTTATTCTCTTGTTAGCTGTGTCTAATATGAGGTTAAACCCATACCATATACTGAGTTCTTAATTTTGGTTATTATTTTTTTAATCCTATAACTTTCTTTTAATTCTATCTTATGGTTTCCAATTCTTTTTTGAGTTGTCTTTAATCTCCTGGAACATATTCAGCATAGTTATTTTAACACCTTTGAGTAGGAAGGACTCCATTATTTTGATCCCTTATGGGTATATTTCTATTGTTTTTTGTTTCTCCAGGTTTCAGCTGACTTGACTCCTCATAAACCCATTTATTTTTAATTGTGTACAAGACATTGCATACTAATTATTACAGAAATAATTTGAATCTAATATAATGTTATCTTTTGCTAGAGAAGACTTGTATTTGCTTTTGGCAGGTGGCTAGGGACACTAGCAATTCCAGATCAGATTAATTCAATAGAGGCCTTAAGATAATTGGAAGCTGAGCTTTAGTTCGCCCTGATTCCTAGGATCTGGCCCTTGAATTTCCCAACCCAGTGTGTGTGTGTGTGTGTGTTTCTCTAGAGCTCCCCCTCACTGAGGTCTCCCTCAGAAGGCTATTAAAATATCTGTTCAGCTTTTCAGTCTTTCAGTTACTTTTTTAGGAATTGGCAGATGCCCTGGGACAACAGTAGACCTAACGCTGGATGCCACTCCTTGGGTTTAATTCTTCTCTAGATCCCAGCCCTATAATTATTTACTGTGTTGTTAGTTCCCCTAATGCCTTCAAACAAATTCTTTTTATATTTTGAGCAGCTTTTCTAATTGTTCTCAGTGAAAGAGTTGTTCCCCATTATCTAGTCTGCCATTTGCAGAAGGTATCTAATTCAATCCTTATTAAAATTTTATCCTTACCAGATAAGCTAATAGTAAAAACAAAACAAAAGCTTTTATTTTTTTAAATGTCATTTACTGTTTCTTTACTCATTGGTGAAGATGCTATTAAAGCACTTTCTAAATAACTGAGAAGGAAGGCAGGTGGCCAAACGAGATAAAGGAAAAGATCTGGTTGATTCCCAAACTGTATCATTAGCCTGAACAATGGAGATAGGAGAGACATTTCCCAAATTAGGTTGAGCAGACATTCTCCTTTTTAAAAGGCAATCCCATTCTCAGCGTTTATGTGTTATGTGTTACCTGAAGCAAACTTCTCTTTATGCAAAGCATAAAGTAATCAGGTATTTCATCAAGTAGGGCCAAACTTGTTTTTTCTTCCTCGATGACCTGGGGTTATACGCACCATATGTCACACTGGGTTAAAGGTGCAAGCAAGGAGATGACCTCTTAAGAAAGGTTATAGCGAAGTCAGGGATCAATACTAAGTATGTCAGCCAAAGCCTGGGCCAGGCTGGGCCAGAGTGAACAGGAGCGAAGGAGGCAAGATGGTGCTGCAGTCAACAGGCCACAGTGCCCGAGGGAGGTCACCAGACCTGGATAGGGCAGTCGCAGCTGGAAGGATCCAGTGAGACATTGTAACTGGGGCAAATCTGCTTTTATTTCCTTCTTGTCCAGAGCCAGCCTCATTCTCAATGGGACTGGCCCAGAGGAATGCAAGGGAAGAGAACTTCACTCTGGTTTCTGGGGCAGAGGGAAGTGGGATTTTATACCCCTCCTGACAGAAGCAATTACAGCCTATAGGAGCAAAACCCAGGTGGTATTTCCCCAGAGTTGATCCTATTTCTCTCCCGGGTTGACAACTACCTCAGGACAGGGATAATGGTTGTTGATACTATCTGCCACTGTGCAGCTCTGAAACTAAGAGAGAGATTAAATATACAAGCAGAAAAGCATAAGGGAAAAAAATCAAGACCAGGTTGCAAGCTTCCCTCTGCCTCTGATATCCACCACTGATTCTGCATTGGTGTGCACCTGGGAAGCTAACACCCCTTCTCTCTTGGGGCCTGGAAGGAAATGTGAGGACCTCCCCCCTTCCCCTGGCTCGCCTGCCTCATCTACCTCCACCACACTAACCTGCTCATAGATCTCTAAATCAGAAGGGAACTTGGGATTCTGTCGTGAACTGGTCCTCACCCAAAGCAGGAATTCTTTTTAAAGCAATCTTATGTACTGGTCAACAAGACTGTGCTCAAGCACCATCAATATTGGAAAAATTGCTGAGGCATTCCTTTTATTTTCATTTTATTTTATATGAAAACACATGCAGAACGAGAGTATGCTGAGCAGGAGAATGCTCCGTCCGTTCAGTGCCCCTCCCTGTGGCAACCATTGTGATGTTTCTATGTATTGTACCTGGAGGGTTTTGTTCACATGTTCATATGATCGTAGTACCCTTCCTTCAACCAGTGCCAAGCACATACTTTTTATTTAATACGAATGACAACATAATTTTGTATTAAGTTCCATTCTGAGCACTCTAATTGACAGGAAGTTGTACCTAAAATTGAAATGGAATTTCTGTCCTTTCAAATGGTTTAGTCCTTGTCTTGGCTTCTAGAACTTCATGGAATGAGTGGAGCTCTTCCACACAGTGACGGTTCTGCAAGGGTTTCAAGACAGTGGTCTTTCTCTCCCACCCCTGCCAAATATTTTGAGTTTCTTTACTCCTCCTGTGGCATTGTAGAATTAAAATAATTATATGTATTTCTTGCCAAAGACGAACATTCAGAGTAATAAGCTGGCTTTGAGTTAGATAAAAACAGTCAATCACTTCTGGTGAAAGGTTGGTTGGTTGGTTCTTGTTCTTATAGCATTATTATGCATTTGGTTATATGTGGTTACATCCTGAAGACTTTGTGTATCTCAGTTATCTGAATTTTACTTGCATAAATAAGGTATTTATGTGATTTGGGTTTTTTTTTTTTTTTTTGCAGCTACAAAAGTGAACTTTAAAGATTAAGATAACTTTAAAAAAAAATGTATAGACAAGGGGCGCCTGGGTTGCTCAGTCGGTAAAGCAGCCTACTCTTGGTTTCGGCTCAGGTCATGATCTCAGGGTCTGGGATCGAGCCCCGTGTGGCTCTGTCCTCATCGGGGAGTCTCTTTGAGATTCTCTCCCTCTGCCTTTCCCCCTACTTGTACTCTCTCTCTCTCTTTTCCCCCTAAAATAAATAAATAAACTTTAAAAAAATAATAAAATAAAAATGTATAGACTATGTCTCCTAAAGTGGAAAAAAGTTTAAATACATTTTATTGTATAGCATATTCATAGATACTATCAAATTTACTTATTGAAACGAAAACAATGGATTCAACTGAAAGGCATTGACATCCCCTGCTAAACAAAATCTTTATTAATTGGAAATTGGTTTACTATGATCATGAATTAGGCTTTCTTCCTCAGAGTCATGAAAATGGAGCTACTACTGAGGCTACTATATTTATGAAAGAATTTGTACTTGTTTTTGGTTTGTTTTTTTTTTTAAAGATTTTATTTATTTGTCAGAGAGAGAGAGAGCATGCACAAGCAGGGAAAGTGGCAGGCAGAGGGAGAAGCAGGCTTCCCACCAAGCAGGGAGCCCGATGTGGGACTCGATTCCAGGACCCTGGGATCATGGCCTGAGCTGAAGGCAGATGCTCAACGACTGAGCCACCCAGGCGCCCCAGAAGAATTTGTGCTTTAACATAAAGGTCAAAATACAAGATTGCAGGAGACATTTCAGGACGGAGGGACTTGGAATTTTTAAGGTGTATGTGTAAGAAAGAAGAACTCTGGATCAGAGTCAGAAGACTATATGGTTTATTTGGATTTGCCCCTGGTTAGCTCTTGATCTGGTTGGGCTATGACTTCCTCACAGTGCTGTCATTTTCATCCCTGACTAGTATGTAGAGGTACCGCTGTACAGCGCCTTCTGCAGGTGATCTATGTAATCTACATACGATCCCATGACGTTCATGCTCTCATTAACCCTGTGTTACAGGTGAGCAACAGGCTCAGGAGGGTTAACGAGCTTGCTCAAGGCCACACAGCTCAAAGTAAGGGAGTGGGAATTCATAGGCAAACAGCCTGAGCACCTCCTCGCCTAACTCAGCTGTATTTTGGGGATACTTTTTAAAAAACTGCTCCTTTGCTCATATTTCATTCATTCTCTTCTACAGATCTTCCTACAAGACACTTTTTAGCTCTTTTCTAAAAATCTTGACCGGCTCTTTAACAGGCACCTGTCAGACTCCCCATGTGCTAACCACCTCACCTCTCTAGACATATCCTGTAGAGATTTACCACCTGCTGCATCTTGAACCAAGTTGTGCTTTTTCCCCTCTGTTCCGTCTCCTCTGAGAAAAGCCTCTCTCAGGTGCCACCATTTTGTGTAGCCAGATTATTCCTGTCTGAAGGGATCTCTCCCTACTCCACCTGGAAACCCTTCATCGGGGATGATACCGTTCATATTATTTCCTTAAATACACCATCCCATATAGTTATTTGTGCTTATGAATTACCTCCTTTAAGATCCCATAAGAAGATAGAGAATAACATACAGCTCTTTCTGAGCCCATCCTAGGAACTCAATGACCATTTCCAGTGGACTTGGATTGTGGGCTTTTTCTGGAAGTAGGAGTGGAGGGGTCTGTGGCTCTGGGGAGGATAGAATCACCCATAAGGCCTGCTGTAAGCCTTGGAAGCCAGACCACTGCTAACTTCTGTCCTTATCACTTCTACTTTGTTTTGCCAACAAAGGAAAGCTGGTAAGCCTCAGGCCATAGGAATCAAATAGAAAATTCCCTCTGGTCAAAGCCAGTGACTTGGGCATCATTAAGCTGCAAGTTTACCCCCAAAAAACCATCTAAGCTTTTCTTCAGTTCCAGGACACTTACTCACAAGACTTTCTTTCAAATTCTTGAAACCAGAATTTGACCCTGTGGTTGTGGGTTGAACGATTTATGTAATCCAGTTAACACAGGCACACCGTAGTCAAAACAACCTTTGCGTTTTTCTCTTGCGGCTTCCCCCATAAAGCTACTATATTTCAACTGCTGTGAAGTAGACAATTAAGAGTGTTCCCTCACTTCTTTAAGATAAAGCTTCAAAGTCCTTTAGCAAGTGGAACGAAGGAAAAAAAAAATTCTTGCAGTTGGCCTTACAGACAGACAAGTAGACAACAGTGCCTCCTAGTGTCGAACTCAGATACTGCTGGACGCGTGGACGGGCCGCGGTCGGTTAGGAGAGCGAGGTTTCCCAGTAGGAGCGAGCACGTAGACCCGCCAACGGAAACATCATGGGTGTAAACGCTTTCTCAGAAAATGGGCCCCAAGCAAGGGACTTTTCAGATCAGGAATCAAACCACATCCACAAACTCCCATGCCTTCGTGAGCCTGGCAGGTAGTTGTGATCGCAGGAGCTGTGGCAAAGGCTTGCCCCTAAAAGGGCATTCTCTTTCCTCAATTTTTTTTTTTTTTTTAAGATTTTATTTATTTGACAGAGAGAGACACAGTGAGAGAGGGAACACAAGCAGGGGCAGTGGGAGAGGGAGAAGCAGGCTTCCTGACTCCCTGTCCTGATGCGGGGCTCGATCCCAGGACCCTGGGATCATGACCTGAGCCAAAGGCAGACGCCTAAAGACTGAGCCACCCAGGCGCCCCCTTTTTTTTTAAGATTTTATTTATTTATTTGGCAGAGAGAGAGAACACAAGTAGGCAGAGAGGCAGGCAGAGGGAGAGGGAGCCTGATGCGGGGGCTCGATCCAAAGACCCTGAGATCATGACCTGAGCCGAAGGCAGCCGCTTAACCGACTGAGCCACCCAGGTGCCCCTGTTTTTAATACTTTTTGAACCAGGGCCCCATGTTTTCATTTTGCACCGGGGCCTGCAAATTATGTAGCTGGTCCTGCCTTTAGTAGAATTGGCTACATTTGCCTCTTGTGTCTTCCCCTCATTTCTTGCCCAATTCTGTGCTCTTGGCGCCATGCTATGGCCCCGGCGTCGAAGACTAGGAGTGTGTGTCTTCTTTTGAGGAGGGTCTGCGGTGGTTACCACTGGACAACCCACAACCGGGGGGGGGGGGGGGGGGGGGCAAGGCTCAGCCATTACCATGCTTTGTTTTATTACCACTTACTGTATCCTGTCTAGAGACCATGTTTATTCTTGCTCCCCAGCTGTATTTTTTTAAAAATATTTTATTTATTTATTTGAGAGACAGAGAGAGCATGTGTGAGATCGAGGTGCGGGGGAGGGGGAGAGAGAGAATTTCAGACTTCCTGCTGAGCGCAGAGCTCTCCCCAGCTGTATCTTCAAACAGTTACCCCCTCCCCCTCCAAAGCCA